>NW_008669710.1:48632-61068 GCF_000695815.1 Acanthisitta chloris
ATACCTGCGCCTGCTTTTCAGTGATGCTTATGCCTGACTGTGGCATCCTCCTGTTTCAATCTCTCTGCTGTAGTTTCTTCTTCCTTTGCTTATACAAATAAAAAGGAAAAGACAGAATTTCTGCCATGGTTAACAGTTAGCAGCTTGCAATAAAATATCATTATCTATATTATTTCCTGAAGTGGTCTAAAAACTTTTGTCATGCTTTTTGTCTCCTTTATACATTTATGTGAAAGCAAAATGCTGAGCAGAGAGAAGAGAGACCCTCAGGATCCACTGTATGCAACTGAACAGAGAACCTCCACTATCTTATCCCAGCACCAGAGACCAAGAGATGCAGATACTGACAATGAGCAACAGAGGGCAGAATATTTCAAAGGAGGAAGAGCAAGAAGAGTCCAGCTGGGCAAGCCCTTTTGCTCTCCTCTAAATACTGCTAAAGTATGCAATTCCAGTGGTTTTACAACCACCATTTACTATGGAGGAACTGTAGACCTAGTAAACTTCAATAGGTTAGGAACTTAGCTAGATCCTCTAAAATGGATCATGATTTCTGTCGGATACACATGAAAATATAAAGGCAAGACTCTACCAGAGACAGAGACGCACATGGAACCAGTGAAAGACCACTTAAATAGGCAAATTCAGCTTATCTTTGAAAGATCTCTCTCACTATTATCTCCAACAGACTCTGTGACTAGGGCAGGAATCTACAGTTCAACCCAGAAATAGATGATATGCACCTAGTTTAAGTCTTCTGAGTATGAAGGAGCTTCTGCAAGCTTTTGAGCAGAAATGTGACCACTTTAAAAGCTAATTTATTTAGATGTGCAGCATAAATCTTCTCTTGCGATGGCTGACATTCAGCAATTTCTTCTCTTTTGTGTCATATTATATCCCTGTACATATGAATTAGTTAATGCAACTGGAATAACTAAAGGGAATAATATATAAAAGGACTTTCACAACTGATACTAGAATTTACATACTTTTAAATTCATCACACAATGTACTGAGTGTTGCTTTACTGTTTATATAATAAAAGTGTAAAGAGAAAAAATTCTCAACATATATCATGTATATATTAGCAATCTTCTGAGTCTTTTAAGGGTAGCTTTTCTGCAGAGCAAAGACTGATAGTTATAAAAATGTAATATTCTTTATGAAATGTGGAAAATAGGGCTGGAGATTATGCAGCAACCAATTCTACATGACAAAAGAAATAGAATAGAGATTATAGAGTATGGAGAGGATGGTGCATGGAAATTAACTGAATGATTGGATTCAGAAAAGGCACTTATAATTACATATGGTGCTGTGTACTTTTTTAATTTCCTTTTCTATTATTATATCTGTATTGGCTTTATTTTTGATCAATAGAGAGCATCTGATAATTTAAAGAAGTAAATTGTATTAATCTTTCTATTCATTCTCCAAGAAATTATGTGCACCAATCTTTTCATTTCATCGATTTCAATAAGTTTGTAGAATAAAAGATGCATTCTATCAAACCATTCCATTATCTAGTCAAAAGAAACTGTGTACTTCATACAGTAAACAGTCCTAATAGCAGTACTACTACAACTAAATACTATGAGGTGAAACTAGAAGTTATGAATGCTATATTCTAATACATGACATATATTTTGGGATTGTAATAATTACTGTTTCTTCAGATACTGTGGTGGTTTGACCCTGGCTGGATGCCAAGAGCTCACCAAAGCTGCTCTGTTACTCCCCTCCTTCCATGGACAGGGGAGAGAAAATATGATAAAATGCTTGTAGATTAAGGACAGGGAGAGAGAAGTCACCAATTACCATCATGGGCAAAACAGACTTGACTTGGGGAAATTAGCTTCATCAAATCAGAGTAGAGTAATGAGAAATAAAATCAAAATCTTCAAAACACCTTCTCCCCATTCCTCCCTTAAGTTCACTCCCAATTTTCTCTACCTTCTCCCCGCAGTGGTGCAGGGGGACAGGGAATGGGGATTGTGGTGAGTTAATCACATGGTGGCTCAAGGGAAGGACTTCTCACACTTTTGCTGTGCTCCAGCATGCAGTCCATCCCAGAGAAGATAGTCTTCCATGAACTTCTCCAACTTGAGGCTTTTCCATGGGTTTCAGTTCTTCACAAACTGCTCCATCATGGGTCCCTTCCACAATGTGCAGTCCTTCAGGAACAGGATATCTCAGCATGGGTTCCTGATGGGCTCACAAGTTCTGGCATGAGCCTGCTCCAGCATGGGCTTCCCACGAGGTCACAGGATCCTCTGGACACCCACCTGCTCTGGTGTGGAGTCATCCAGGGGCTGCAGGTGGATATCTGCTGCACTGTGGGGCTGCAGGGGGACAGCCTCACTATGATCTGTACATGTGCTGCAGGGGAATCTCTGCTCTGGTGCCTGGAGCACCTCCTACTCCTTCTTCAGTGATCTAGAGGTCCACAGAGCTGTTCCTCTCACTTATTCTCACTTGTGTCTCTGGTTGAAGTTGCATAGGGTTTTTTTCTTTCCCTTCTTCTTAAATCTGTTATCTCAGAAGTGCTGCCATCATTGCTGATGGACTTGCCCTTGACCAGCATCAGGTCTGTCTTGGAGCTGGCTGGCATTGGCTCTGTCAGATGTGGGGGAGGCTTCTAGAAGCTTCTCACAGAAGCCTCCTCTGTAGCCTCCCCCAGTACTGAAATTTTGCTATGCAAATCCCATACAGATACAGTACCCTATCATGTGCTACATGGAAAAGAGTAAAGAATCTCTGAAGAAAATAGGTTAACTAATAATAATTAGAAAACCACCATAGCTGTATGATCAGAAAATTACTGTCCAGTGATGTATGGCCAGATTATGACAGTGATTCGACAACTGCATAAAAGGAAAAAGGACTTTTGAATATGAAGATATAATCTCTGACTCAGTAATTTTCTTTATTTCATATCACTGAATGCTGAGTAAGCATTCTGGCAGGGCAAGAGCTAAGCATTTAATGCCTGAACTTAACACTTGTTCCTCAGTCAGTGGCTGCTGCTGAAGACAAGATAATACAACAGCTGGACCAATCCTCTGACTTGCTGACTTGTCTCATGTTCTTGTTGACCTTTTTTTCATCAGTTAATACCAAGTAAATATTGAAGTAACAGAAAAAATCTATTTTAAGCAATATTTTATTTCTGTTATTTGCTCTTTATGTTGCCACTTGTATAGAAACAGGATCTTTTCAGTTTAAGAACTTGTTGCTTATACCCTATTTGCAGTCATAATGTTTCCCTTGTGATATTATAATCATTTCCACATTAGTCTATTATGAGGATTAGAAATTATTATAAATGGGAGGAAAAAGCAAGAGAAAATAAACTTTTAAGAAACAGATCTACTATTTTTATGTAAATACCATTTACAATAAGAAGGAGAAATATATAATGTATGGGAGGATTTATTTTTTCATGTAGAGCAATTTTTCAAAACCTGCTGCAAGGTTCTAGTAACTAAACAAAAGAATCACGGAAAACTAGGGTTTGAAATAATTTTCTTATTATATTTTGCTTTTTATTATATAATGCACTGTATATCTGGTATAAAATATTTTCTGAAACAATTAGATGAAGCGCAGCAGTTCTTGATTGTGTGCAGCAGTTCTTCATCATACTCTAAGAATACCAGAACGAAATACTTTCAAACTCTCATTTTCTATCTGGCTAAAATAATTTGAATGCATGTATCTGATTTTGTGGGGTTTTCTGATGACAGCTACAAAGATTGAATTAAAGACACTTTTGTGTATATAAAAGATTGGTTGTACCTCATGTAATAAGTTGACATACATGGTTAACTCCTTGCCAAGCAGATTCAAATGATGGATTTGGACCTTTGTTGTATAACAGTAGTCAGAATCCCCCGAGGGCAGCCTGTACATCACCCCTCTCCTGACCAAGGGGAGAAATTCAAGCAGTAGCAATTAAGGATGACTTGTCTAGAAAGCTCAGCATGTGGAATGGGGTAGTAGGGAAGAAAGTCTTCTACAGCAGGGAAATTCAATTTGCTCTAGCAACAAGTGTAACTGAGCAAAAAGGTCTTCAGAATACTTTGAAAAGGAATAAGGATATATAACTGCAAAAAGGTCTCTTTGCTTCGGTCAGATTACTCCTGCACAAAAAACCTCCCAAAAACATAGGCATTTTTAGGAATGAATCATTGGGGTCCTGTGGAAGAAATGTTAATACTAGTCATTACTTGTTCTGGAATAGGTCAGGAACTGTAGTATTGGATAGATTACATATGAAGAAGAGGAATGTACCTATTTGTACAGATGTCATGAAGTAATCTGAGAACTTCAAGAAGTGGAAACCATTTTCAGCAAGATCCAAATTACACTGTGTTTTGAAATACATTCAGCAATAAAATAAGTTAACTCCCTCTCAGCTGACATACTTTAACTTTTGATGTCACGGGGCCCAGTTAGGTCAAGAGATGTCTGCAGAATTTAGGAGTCCATATCACATTGAAAGATCATATGAGATGAGCCGTAAATCACATGAAAAGTTGAACTTCAGCGATTTGGAGCTGAATTCCCATCTTTCCTTACATGTTTGAGTTTCATAGTCTAGTAGAGCCTTGGTCAATACTTAAATTAAGCAGAAGAAATATTGTCTATTACCTTAGCATGGAAGTGTAAAAATGCCTTCAGTTCATTCCAAAATTTCTTATGAAGAACATTATGCCTTTAACTTTCTTCTTCATGTGATTGTTTCTTGTGTGAATATGTATTTCAATGAACTTTTACAGTATTCTGATTTTTCATGCATCTCAGACACAGAAGGGATTAGTGGTTAGTTAGTTAAAAGGTCTTCACTGTTGTTAGTCTTATATGACTGATTGTATTATGAACCTCTCTGCAATAATTCATGCCTGAACTTACTTTGGAAAGAAAAGTATGGGAAGTCCTAAGGACCAGGTTTAAAAGATAGCAGATTTTATTGGGAAATTTTGCAGATCATTTTACTTCCAACTATATCATTTTACGCAGTAATTTCTTGAGAACTTAGCAGACCACAGGGGTGAACAACAATCAAACCAGAATAAATTGCTTTTATAAAATCAAAACTGCAGGAAGTACAGTTGATAAGAGCAAGAGAAATGTCATTTACTGCAGTCTAAACTAGATACCAAGCATGGCAAAGGAACACTGAGATGCTTCCTTTCCAAAAGACAACAGACTTCACCTTTTTATGATCTGAAAGTTGGACATTTAAGTCTTTCTCTTTGAAACAACTCTTCAGTTTGCTATGTTTTTATAGTCTTTTAGAAACGCTGTGATTTGTTAAAAAGTCAGGTGTTTCACTTCCAATTTTTCAGTATGCAGATGAGATAAGAATGTAACTGAATTTTGAACACTCAACTCTGCACTATAAGCACCCTGAAAAATTAATTATTTGTTTGGTTCCACACCTGAATTATTTTTGTTGATTGATAGTAATATATTCCTTTCTTTGGAAATAAATTGGTGCTCTAAAACAGTAAAAAGAAGTTTTACCTTCCTGTTCATCTTAGAAATCTGACATTTCAGAAAGAGATGCCAAAGGGATATTTAGACACACTTCTGAGTTGATATAAGCTGAGAGGTACATCTTATCTTTTAAAATGTCAAAATGAAGTTTGGAGGAAAACGATTGCCATTTATCTCTAAATAGCATGAATCCTTCTGAAGCAAAAGCACTGTATGCATTCCCCTTGTTATTAATTTTGGGACACTTAAATCTACACATCCCTGAAATATTTGGAAGAGATTAGATAAAAACATCAGCTTATTTTTTCTTATGGGAAATTATTAATCTGTTCCCATCTGTAAAATAATGATAGTCATAATAAATATTGAAAGTTACTAGAATAAATAATAGGTTACAAATACCTGACTTCACTCCCAACAAGTGTACCAGTATAATAAAGCTCCATAAAGACAATTCCAGATCTGTACTTCCTCTGATGGAACTACCATCATCTCTCAAATAAATGTATCAAGGAATGATTATTAAGATTATTTGCTTGATTTCATTTCTTCCAAGCTAACCAGACAGTGGAGATAGGCCCAGCTTCTTATGTCTTAGTGGACTGATATCAATAGAGTCTGAAAACAAAAGTAGTTCTAACAATGATTCAATATACTCTCAGCAACTTATAGTGCAATCAGTGTCTCATATTGCAAGTCTGCCAACTCTTCCATATGGAGCTATCCTGTCACTACAGCACTCAAACACAGAAATCACACATGCACAGTTTGAATATATATGCACATAAGTCATATTGAAGAAACTTGGTCGCAGGTGTCTTACCAGAGACAGAAGAAAATGGCATTTTTTGCAAACAACAGAAATTGCAATACTGAATTATGCAGTATATATATCTTGAAAAACTTTGATAAAAATTGAAGAGACAAAATTCCTTATCTGACGGAAGGAGAAAAGTAAAACGAGTGCTTCTAGTAAATCAGTCATCTAAGTCACTGATAGATCTCACCTGTAAATGACTATTTGCTATGAAACTGTATTACTGGTCATGCTGTCTGGGAAAGAGAAAACCAAAAGAGACCTACTGAAGAAAACAAATTTCACAGGAGACAGTACTTAGCTGTAGTAAAGAGATGACCTAAGGTCTATCTTCTGTCAGGGAGTTTTTTTCCAATAATTATGAGCAATCCATCTGTATACTTACAGAATAGCTAAAGGCAAGTCCACTACATAAGCACCTAAAATACTAGAGAGACAAGGCTTTCTGAAGCTTGTTTTTGAAGCTATTGTCCTATCAAAATATAAGCCCCAAATGCTTTCTGATATGCTCTTTGTATTCAGTGTGTGTTCCCATAAGAAAAGAATTCTAGGAAGTAATGGCAGTCATGATAGAAATTATTCCTTTCAAGGTTTTGGTTTGGTTTTTTCTTCTTTTCTTCTCTTTTTGGTCTGAAAGAATCCCTTGGAAAACATCCTTTCAATTTTAGGACATGAGAGAGCTCTTGAACAGACACTGAGGAATAGAATTCAGTGTTCAGGTAAAAGTTAATGGTGTGTTTAATCATCTTTTTTTTTTGCAATCATTATTCCAAAGATTGTAATTTGAAGTTTAACCTTGATAGACTAAATTAATAATATAATTCCCCTGTGATCTTTATTTGGAAATAGGCATGATCTCTATGGGCAGCTGAGACACATAGGATACGCCGCCGCAGTGAGAACAGTTGATCTTTGTTGCGGGTACATATTCACAACACACCTGTCATCTAAAATCTGTTTTGAAATTCTCAAGAGCTGAGAAGTCTTTGCACTATTTTGCAAAGGTTTCTTTAACTGAAACTTATGCCAGATGATCACATCTTAGAAGAAAACTTTATTTCAAATTAATAAGTAAACTGGAAGAAATTGGATCTTTTCAGACTATCGAGATCAATTTTAATAGCAAAATCTTTGGCAAAGTAGGAAAAAGCCATTGTGCCCTCCCTTACATCCATTCTTGAGCCAACTAACATAATTCAGCTATGCTTTCATGCATTTTATTCAGGATTATAACCTGGCCAACTTTTGGGCATGTGAAAAACTTCTCAATTCAAGTCTGATGAGAAAAGATCACTATATAGTATTCATGTACATAGTCCTAGGTATCTTGTTTTCTTTTCTTTTTCTCCCTATGCAGGTATTTTTATGACACCTCATCTACACACTGAAAAGAAGAAAACCAAGAAGTTTTAGGATTACTTTAAAGTTACCTGAGGGAAAAAAAACAACAAACTTCATTAATTTTATTCATTCTATGCATCCTTCCTGCCAGTCCAAATCAATCAACACCTGCCTGCAGAACCAGGTCATGACCAAGTTTTAGAAATTTTTAGCAATACTGACTTTTACCCACACGTAAAATGACAAGTGATACTATTACTGAGTCAGTCTTGTACCCATACCTAATTCCGGAGAACTTCTAATACTGCTAGTTTTCACGTTACCACATTCAGAAAAAAACAAACCCAGAAAAGCTTCTTGGCAACACAAAGAATAGTCTAAAGATGGGTTTAGGGACTCATGTTCTGTGATCTGGATGTTAGGTCCCAAACCACTTCAGATCTCTGCAGAGTAGATGAAATATGATAACAAAGACCTCAACTGACCAAACAGATATAAGATTCAGGTACCTAATTTATCCTGGTGATAGTTCCAAGAAGTGGTTACCTGGCTGCATTGTTTAGCTCCAGGAATTGAATTGTTCTCTATAAGAATTCCTAGAAATACTCCTCCTTAGCAAATGATATATTGATATGGCATATAAAATAAAACTTGAAATTATGGGCACGTCTGGATTAAAATGCATGCACAAGTAAGTACAGTTCCATATTTTTCCACTACTACTTGTCTGAAGAAACTATGGAATTCAAATTCAGCTGTTGGGTGTTTGCTATGATGTTTTCTTGCAAACAATGAGTGCATGATAAGGAATACTTTGACATGTGTACTTAAAAATGCGATTTGTTTTACTTCCAAACTTTTTCTACAGCAACTTTAACTTCAAATGTCATGTAAATTGTGTGATAACCATAGGAATATGCATGGAAGATGCCAAGAATTGCAAGGTTATTAAATTAAGCACCTTCATAGTGGATATTACAATAGTGTTATTATATGGGCAGGATATTTTCTTAGGTTTGTCTTCTCTGGCGTATGATAATGGCATTATACAACTTTTGTATTTATAGAGAAATAATTGGCAGAATTATGAACTGATTTATATACCTCAAGGATTTCCTGTTTCCTACAAAAAAATGCTAACTTATTTTTCCAATGGACAGAGTAAATCCAAATCCCAAATGAATGTTTTTTCAAGTATATATGCCACAGCATTTCATATTAATGACTTTCACATAAAGTATCGACATAATTTTAAAGCAAATTTTTTCACTAAACACAAATTTGGCAAAGGTAGTACAGAACAGATTTACAATGTTTCGAATACATCTATTTTTTCAGTCTAAATTTGTTGAATTATAATTTTTTCCCTACCTCCTTTAAAATAGTAAATATTTATCCATATAAAAGATATAATACTTGAGGAGCATGTCTTTAATATAGGATTTAGGTCTCAGAAAGGGAAAAAAAAAAGGATTTTTTGATCCATGGTTTAATTGTTAACTGACTCAGAGGAGACATTTAGACATTTTAATTTTGAAAATTATTCACATTAAAGTCTTATTTGTAGGCTAGCAGTCCTTTAAACATATTCAGTGACAGATCAGATCAAAATATTCTCTAAATTCAAAGATATCTAAAGCAGAAGATGATTTATTTTTAAAATCTATCTAAATAGAGTAGGTCTAAAATAATTCTTTATCCTACTTACATTAAGCTTCTAAACATATAACCCAAAACAGGAAGAATACATTAATTATAAGCTTATGTGTTTGTAATATAAATGAAAGAAAGATATTCTCTACTGAGAGACATATTTGTGAAAATATTTTAACAATATAAGATTTCAAATTCTAGAAAGCTACTTCAAACTACACATCCTTGGGCAGAACATAGAATCAAAGAATCATTAGGCTGGAAAAGACCTTTAAGACCATCAAGTCCAACGATTAACTCAGCACTGCTGAGGACACCAGTAGATCATATCCCTAGGTGCCACATCTATGCATCCCCCAGGATTGCTGATTCTTTCATTTCCCTGGGCACCCTGTTCCAGTACTTGACAACCTTTTTCAAGAAGAACTTTTTCCTAATATCCAACCTAAACCTCCCGTGTTGAAAGTTGAGGCTGTTTCCTCTTGTCCCATTGCTTGTTACTCGGGATAAGAGACCAACCCCCACCCACTACAACCTCCTTTCAGGTAGCTGTAGAGAGTAATAAGATCCCCTAAACCTCCTTTTCTCCAGGCTAAATAATCCTAATTCCCTCAGCTGCTCCTCATAAGACTTCTTGTGCTCTAGACTCTTTCTAAGCATAGAATGTTGCAAATTTATCATTAATTTTAATTCACTCTTACTGCATTTTTCTAATAAACATTACCATAAAAATGGAACAGAAGTGTTGAAATATCTCTAAGTTGTTCTTTCTGGATAACTCTCTGCCCTATGTATGGGTGGAGAATCTATTTGCTTACATTTTTGGAATGTGAATATTTCTGAAGGTCATAGCCTCTCAGTTCCTGTGTCTGCATTATAACATTAGACATAGGGCTCCACCTTATTTGATTGTGAAAGACTAACATGTAAGTAGACTTCAGTAGACCAGTCCTCAAAACTTTGATACATCTTAGAACAGAAGAAAATCTTTCCCTTTTTTTAATGACAGGAGGGGTCTCGAAAAGCTTTCATAATGTTTAATTCTTGCCCCAGTGCAGTTCAAAAGATTTTATTCCAAGATTATAAAATTCATCATCTCAAGATGGCCCCTCCGTGTCATTATTACTAACTGGAACAGAAAATACTACTACATCAGGGAAAAAATTTGACCTGCTTGGAATGATAGTTTCCCTATTTTCCCCCATGGATTCTAAATCAACTATCTTTAGCATCTGCTGTAAACATGCACAAAGTCATCACAAAACCACTCAGTTATCATTCACAAGCTGTTACACCTCCCCACATTCTCTGTAGAGCAGATCCATGTAGTAGGAGCTCCAGTATTCCTAGCCCACAGTAACATCAGGTGCTGCAAAGTTTCCACCCAGCTTGCATGCCTTGCATGAACATCAGACCTCTAAAATGTTCCTGGCATCTTGCCCCAACCTTAGTTCTTTTGTGCTTCACACAAAAGAAAGGGATAGGAAAAGAGAACAAAGCTGCACACCTAGGTCTGAAGTTCAGCCATGGAAAGGATATTTATGCATTTTTTTCCTGATTTCATCCCATTATTTTCCATTCAACAGAAAAACCCTTTTGTTCCTTACCAATGAAATAGAGACAACAGCTGAAAGAACATTTTTTTCTGCCTTGTATTGCTTTCCAAACTATCTGTGCTGTATATACAAATCTTCTAATGATACTCAAGCGTGTCCATATAAACACAATGATTTCCTGTTTACTAAACCTTCACATATTCTCAGGTCATATTAAAAATGTGTAGTTTTGTTCTGTGCATTTTCACAGGTCTTCAAATCTGGTTTTATTTGCACTTTGTCTTCTAACATTTATCTTCCTTCCAGTTCACAATCTGACACAAGGCCACATTATTTTCACTACGAAGAAAGGGAATGATGAAGAAAACATGAGAAGAGAGGTCATACTCAAAGACTGTTGGGAGACAGAGCTGAGCCCAGGTCTCATGTTCTAATTTCTGGCTCACTGCTCCTCTACATCATGTAATGTTTATGCCAAACATATCACAGTCTTCCCTGGAGGGTAATTGTTTGACGTTTTCAGTCATTTTTTCAAGCCATTTATACACATTCAGCATATCTATAAAGTTTCTTGATCTTTTTCCTTCCTGGATTTTGAAAATACCAAAGCTACTGTTGTTTTCTTATTTCAGGAAACTTTCAAGGAATTTTTTGACTTTTCTTTAATATTAATACAGCAGTCTCAACTCACAACTTTGTCAGTATAATGAAAAGACAGAGATGTTCTCTGCAGATGTAGAAGTGGATGGTCCTTCCTAAATTTTTAATAAAGCTTTCAAGAGTTACTTAGTTATTCTGCCTACATGTTTGCAAGATTTTGCTGGCTGCTATATTCTGGTCAAAGGCCTATTCATCATCTAACCTTTCTTTATTAATTTCCTTTTCTATTATATCAATAGAGTGCAGCTTCAGCTGTAATTACATAAGTACTAATAAATAAGAAATGCATACTTTCACATTTGTTGAAGATGAACATTTATTTTACAGTCAATATTTCTGCTTTACAGCTTACATTTTACTATATTCTTACGGTTATGTAATTGATAATCTTTCACTCACTAACACAATTCATTCTCCCCAAAGTACAATATGTTCAGAATGCTATTAAACTATTACAGTGGAAGACAAGGACAGGAAGAAAATGTATCTAACAAAATTGTATGAGCAATAATGGATAACATTCACAATATGAAACAGAAGGCCATAAGACATTGTACTACACTTGCTATTTTTCTTGGGGAGTTTTTTGTTTGTTTGCTGAAGGTAGTGTTTTTTTGAAACCTTAGGCCAGGCACCAGATAGAAAGTGTGAAATAAACTGTATAGAATGATCTTAAAGAATCTGCTTACATACTGAGCAGCATCCTGTGCAGTTCCCAGGACCTGTGCAGGCAAGGTACTTCTGACAGGTAAACTGAGAAAAGCAAAAGTGTCTTTAAGGTTCTTCCATCACTGAGAATTGTGACAAAAGGATTGTCTGCAACAAGACTTAAATAAGATATCAGTCTTATTTACAGCTGAGCCTGTTTCCAAGTCCAGATAAACTCTTCATTTCTACTCTTCCTGCT
>NW_008669710.1:61083-64328 GCF_000695815.1 Acanthisitta chloris
TGAAGGGACATTCATGAGAGATCTGTTGTGAGAGAGAGCTGAAACTTTTTCCTTGACACCAAATAGGTAGCCACAGGTTAGATTTCTTTCCCTCCATTTCCAGAAGTGTTCAGACCTGGTGGACTACAACCTGACAGAGTCCCTTGGGTATTCATTCCTCAGAGGGTGCTATTCCCTAACAAACCACTACACAAATGGAAGTGGAAGACCATTAAATATCAGGAGCTTGTTAAAATCACTATTCCTGTGATCAAGTGCTGAAAATGTTGATAACAAGTCTGCAAGTATGAGAAAGTGTAAGTTCTATCTGTCACAGAAAAATATTGTCAAGATTTGTACTACCACATGCAGAGCAGTTCTGTCCCAGCTGATACTTCAATTCACATTACCTTTAGTCAGGAGCTACTTCTTTGCAGAAAGAAGTATAGATTAAAAAGAGTTAGTGTGCTGAAACACTTGCAGATTCACACAGTGGAAATTTTGGCAGGTAACTTTTATACAGAATAAATTCTGATGATACCTTCAGAAGCACACAAGCCATGAAAATGATATTTGTATAGGGATCTGCAGAAAATTAATAGCCTATGTGTTGGGAAGTTCACACTATTCGTATCTATGTCAAAAAAATTGTTCATGAAATTCTGGTTATAAAATCAATGAAGACTAAAATAATTTATGATTCCCTTATCTTTCTACTCCATTGCCCTAGCATCTAAGCAAGTTGGAAACACAAAACAAAAGTTAAGTTTCTGCAACCAAAGATAAATCAGCAAGGTACTAAATGATAATAAAGGACAGAAAATATGAGCTCTTTCACATAGAATATGTACTCCTCTTTTTCAGCTGATGAGACACTACTGCAGTTCTAGTTTTATTCAAAATGATTGAAAATAGGCTCTTCAATCACTGAGAGAATAAAAGAAAATATTTCTATATTTAATGCAGCAGGAAACTTTGACTCTTCCCGTTAAAATAATGTGACGTATAAAAGATGTGAGAAGATTGAAAGTAAACATAGAGGAGACTCAGGGGGAACCTCATCAACTACCTGACAGGAGGTTGCAGAGAGGTGAGGGGCCGGACCCTTCTGTCATATCTGCAGTGAGAGGACTAGAGGAAATGGCTTTAAACTGAGACAGGGAGATTCAGATTAGATATTAGAAAAAAATTTTCACAGTTATGGTGGTCAAGTATTGTAATAGGTTGCCCAGGGAGGCTGTGGAGTCACCATCTCTGGAGGTGTGTAAGAGGCATCAGGATCTGGTGCTGGGTGATATGTTTTAGGGGTTACAGTGCTAGTGCAAGGTTGATGGTTGGACTTCATGATCTAATAAGTCTCTTCCAACCTTGATGATCTATAATTCTGTATCAAGTCATGACTGTGGTTGAAAACAGGTGAATCTTTTCCAAAACAAAATTCAGAGTTTAGCAAATTTTATGTAGGCAACTTTCATTAAAGACATAAGTAAGTGCTTTTTGAAGACTTAGATTTATATAATTAGACAAAGTGAAACAGATCCTAATGAAACCTAAAAGACAACAAGGATTTTGTTAGTAGTAATAGCAACAGTAGCTATTTCAAAGGTTTTGACTGGACATATTCAATGAGTCCACAAATGTAAAAGAGTTTACAGAAAACCCAAAAAGTGGAATAAAAATAGGACTGAGGTAGAGAAAAGCTTTGAATGATATCTTCAAGCACAGGAGCATAGAGAACGTAAAAGCACAAGCACATTGTTTTCATTTATCCTGACTTGAACCAGTGAAACTATGGGAAGGTAGTTTTCACTTGCATATTCTTTAGGGACAATTGCAAAAAAAGTTGTTTTAGTAAGGAAACTATTGAAACAAATATTATTATAAAATATCTTTTCAAAAATTCACTGAAGTTTCTGAAGTTTACAATATGATTCTACAACGTAAGCTTTAAGACAAGATGCAGGTCTTCATGAAGTGCTCTAAGACTGAAGATTTTAACACCTTCATTTCTTTATCTGCAGAGTACACAGAATATTCTGTTTCAAAGTGCCTTCATGTTGTATCTCAAGTTTGATTTTTATTTACTTAAGCACACTCTAAAAGACAAGGTATGTAGCTTTGGTATTGTTTATATTAAAAGATGAGAACTGAGAAAGAGGAACACCATGTACAACCAGGACTTCACAGGCTTTTGTAAACACTCCATTTCTTTTCGCACATTTTACACATTTTTGTTTATTTTGATATCTATTCTTGTGCAAAAAAAAAATATTGGTGGTTTATTGGTTGGCTGTTGGTTTGTTGGTGTTTATTCAGACTGGAGATTGATTTCCATATTGAATAGTGAACTACAAGCAATTCACCAGGTATCTGAGAAAATGAATTGTACAGAGTGGGAAGAAGATCCAGACAATTTTGTCAAGGACTTATTAATACAAATTTTTTCCACCATTCCTTTCTAATCCTTAACACAAGGACCTAATATTAATCATAACTATTTGCTATATCCTGTATGCCCAGAAGACCAGGAATTAAGAATTCTGCATAATTTTTTGCAGACATCCTATGGGACAAAAGGAAAGGTCTCCCTTCCTGCTTATTTACATAGACATAGAAAAACAGGGCAATGTGGAATTGGATAAAAATGAGATTTCTGGGCTAGAAAAAAAGACCCATAATAGCATTATAAGGTGGGGTTTTGTTTCTAGCTAAATAGCTTCACCTGGAAAACAGCTGCTTCCTCCAGTGGGTTAAGGCTGACACTGGAATTGCTCCAATGCAACTGATGTACATCTATTTTCAAGACAAGATGTAATTCAAAGCTGTCTACCTTGGTATTTTCAAGGAAAGAAAAACTGGAAATTAAAATTGTATTCATATTCGAGAAATGTCAAGAATATATAAACAGCATGATGAAAGAACAGAGGGGAAAGTGGCAGAGTCTGCAGATAAAGAGAATCAATTGTTAAAACTTGATGATGTTTGCAAATAAACATTATGTTGCATTCACATCTCAGAGCAGCTCAGTACCACAGAGAGAAGAATGGACAGGGTTAGTTGAAATTTTACACAAAGTTCACAATATCTAAGACAAATTTCTGGTATGATGAAAACATTTCAGAACCTGAAGATTTCTGATAATTGAGAATAGATGAAAAATCACTCTAAGTACAAAAAGTACAAAAACTCCTGTTCTGCTTGAATTAGCACTGATTTGAGGCAGCAGAACTAAGAATATAATAGACAGGATGATTAGTGGGAGAACC
>NW_008669710.1:64351-121249 GCF_000695815.1 Acanthisitta chloris
GTGGGTTGGATTATGCCTATGGGGAGCATGGGCTCAGCCACTCTCTTCCTTCACCTAGGGACACGGGACCACCACAGCCATCCAGCCTTGGGAGGAGATGCATTCCACTGCAAATGGCTCTAGCATGGAGTAATAAGCAATCTCATTGGTCTTGAAGCCCATCAGATCTGGCCATTCCCAGCAGAGCGAGGAGTGCTGTAATCTCTTTTCTTTTGCCTATGGGGAGCATGGGCTCAGCCACTCTCTTCCTTCACCTAGGGACACGGGACCACCACAGCCATCCAGCCTTGGGAGGAGATGCATTCCACTGCAAATGGCTCTAGCATGGAGTAATAAGCAATCTCATTGGTCTTGAAGCCCATCAGATCTGGCCATTCCCAGCAGAGCGAGGAGTGCTGTAATCTCTTTTCTTTGGGTTACTCCTGTGAAAAACCCAGTCAGCAAGCAGAAAATCATGGTTTATATACCAATATAGCACGAGTCAGTACTAAAAATACTTTCAAGAATTTAAATCACAGAATCACTTAGGCTGGAGAGACCTCTAAGATCTGAGTTCAGCCTTTGACTGATCACCATCTTGTCAACTGACAATGTCCCTAAGTCCCTAAATCCAGTTGTTTCTTGAACAGTTCCAGGGACGGTGACTCCATCACCTCCCTAGGCAGCCCACTCCAATGTTTAACAACCCTTTTCCTAAAGAAATTCCTCCTGATGTTTAACCTGAACCTCCCCTGGTACAGCTTAAGGTTATGTCCTCTTGTTCTGTTGCTATGTGCCTGGAAGAAGAGGCTGACCCCCACCTTGCCACAACCTTCCTTCAGATAGTTGTAGAGAGTGATATGGTCACCCCAACCCTCCTTTTCTTCAGGCTAAACAACTCCAGCTCCATCAGCCACTCCTCACAGGACTTTCTCTCTAGAGCATTCACCAGCTCCATTGCCTTTCTTTGGACTCACTCCAGCACCTCAATGACTTTCTTGAAGTGAGGGACTCAGAACTGGACACAATACTTGAGATGTGGCCTCACTAGTGCCACATACAATGGACAGCCATTTTTCTGGTCCTGCTGACTACACTATTCTTGATATAGGCCAGAATCCCATTGGCTGCCTTGGTCACCTGAGTACAGTGCTGACTCATGTCCTTTTCCACTGTGCCACTTTCCAATCAACCACTCTTCCCCCAGCCAGTAGCATTGCATGAGGTTGTGTTGTTGCAGTGTAGGTCATGGCACTTGACTTTGTCGAATCTCATACCATTGGCCTTGGCCCATCAATTCAGCCTGTTCAGATCCCTCTGCAGAGCCTTGCTACCCTCTAGCAGATCAACACTCCAACCCAGCTTGGTGTCATCTGCAAACTTACTGGAGGTGTTTTTGTACAGCTGTATAGTTTAATATTCACTTCACTAGAACATTAAAGTTTAAAATTATTACCAAAATGACCTTATTCTCTGAAATATTAAGGAAATCGAAGAATCTTTACAAGTTTGAATTATATTAGGATTCTAGTGTAGAGACTGTTTCTGACTACATGAAGAAAAGTGATTAGTCCAATGCAGTCTTGACCTGTAGGCACTACCACAGAAAGAAAACCTGATCCAGTGCCAGTTTATAGTTCTGTCAGGCACTGCAGATGTGGCATTATTTCTGGTTTTCTATGCTTGGCATGACATGCTGAAGAGTGGATAGCAATAGTGTTGTTAAACTAACAGTCAATTGTATCTCTTTCCTGAAACTGCCTTTAGCACTTCACAGTGGGAAATACATTAGCCTATCCTGGGTGACAAATGAAACAATGGCAAATATATTCTTAAAAGGAACTTCCCATTAATTAGTTTTTTTAAGACAAAAACCTAGCCTTCATCATTGTTTTGCCTACATAGTTGAAATTATCTTAATTCATTAACTGCAGCAAAACTGCTCATTCCAGTTCCTGATGTGCTAAAATCTGCATATGCACATTTTAATCCACATTTAATTTTAAATGTGTGCTGAAGTGTCACCAATATTTGTAGCTAATCTTGCAAAGCTCTTGTGAAATTGCATTCTCACATATTTGTAGCTGTTTTCTCCATGATTTCTAAAGTTTCCTTCTTTCCAGATTAACAGCAACCTATCAAAGTTTCCATTGTGATCTTTCTTACCTGAGGTCTGTATAAATCAGTAAAAGAAAACAAGTCACTGGACACTTCTGGTTCAGTAGCAACTTGCAGGCAAAATATAATAAAGTTGTACTACAAAATGTATGGATATCTCACTTGTGCTAAATGAAGAGAATCAGCATAGAGGTGTCTCTAGATAGAGGGCCCTGATTCACTTGCTTTTGGAAGGGGAAGGAAGAGAGACAGTAGGTTGGGAAAGGAGAGTTTTGGCTGATACTGATCTGGAAATTCATCACTTCATCTGGTTTACTAACAGCATTATATGAGTAGAGCATTACATTCTCCAGAGCATTTCAAGTGGCTTTTATGTAGTCAATACAAAATTGCAATGCTATAACAAGAGATGTATTTTAGAATAAATGTATCTCACATGGATTAATTCTGATTGAGTATCTGATAACAGGGCTAATCTTGATAGGAAAAAAATGCCTGTATTTAGTTCTAAGTTGACATGCCTCTTACTGGAGTGATAACTTTATCAAATACATTTACAGATTAAAAAAATCAAGCAAATAAAACAACCAAAAAACCCTAAAGAAAGTAAAAAAGCTTTTTGAGTCCTTCCATTTTTGAAGCAGGAGAAAACCTTGTGTTCTCAGGACTCACTCTCTACTACCAAAATAACATCTTCATTGACTTTACAGGTTGTGAGACAAATTAAGAGCAGAGCAAGTAGTTGCTTTGCTGCAACTCATGGGATGCAGTCAGCTGTCTACTCATGCAGCTGTGCCAGGTAGACAGGGTTCACATTCAACCTCTATCATAGATCTTTTGCTCTAGTAGTGTTATACTAACACTCCTAGTCAAAACAAAACAAAACAAAACAAAACAAAACAAAACCAACAAAACAAAAAACACACACAGAAAAACCAAAACCAAAAAAAACCCACCAAAACAAACACCCCCCCAAAATCCCACAAAAACCCCACAAACAAAACAAAGCTAAAAAAACACAAACCCAAACCAAACAAAATCAACAGCAAATATTTAAAGGGGTGAGTCTAATTTTGGATATCTCCTTGTAAAATGCTTGTATGCTCCACTATCATGAATGGTGCTGCAACAAAATTTCTAGGAAGAGGGTTTGTTAAAAAAAATAATTGAAATTGTACTAAATTTATGTTGCAGTTACAGTTAAAATATTGCAATTATAAAACTAGGAAATGTATATAGCCTGAGCTATATAATATATGTATAACACTGTCTCTATGGGATCTTAAATTGTGTCCTGCATCAGATACGCTCATGTACTAACACTGCTGACTTTGGTAAGAGTTAGACAGATAGACCTGAAGCCAAAATTAAAGCCCTACCTCTTATAGAAGGAAAAGGTCAACACAAAAAAAGGTCCTTAACATTTGAATAGATGTATTAAATTATGCCTCTAAAAACAGTAAAATAGTTACCAGAAAACTATAGTAATTGTCTCAATTGTAAATAACTTTTCATCAAAAACTGAAACAAGATTTAGCCTTCCTGACAAGCATAGGGAAACCACAACTTACATCTACATAATGGAATATAGGAAAAAATTTAGTTCATTTACATACCAAAGTAGGCTACAAAGGCTTCGATTCATTGTGCCTTTGACAATTTGACTCCAGGCAAAGGTACAGAGATACTTTTGAAGTTGTGAGAACATAAGCATGTACAGGGAGTAGCAGGTCTTTACTCATTACATATTTGTAAAGGATTTTTTAAAACTATCTTTGAAGATAGAAGAGGAGACTCCTCCAGTGAGAAAGTCTTTTGGTGCCTGGCATTTTATATTTTCCTTTCTCATGGTAAATGTCTTTGCATGGCACCAAGCAGAACTTTTAGGCCAGAGACAAGTTCATGCTGTGCTGTAGGACTAATTCTAAAAAAAGCCCAAATCAGCCACAGGACTCAAGTTACACATATCCAAGACTTCAAACCACAACTTTTTCATTCTGATTTCTAAGGACAAAATGTGGCATTGGCCATGATTTCAAGAAACTGAACTGATCTGTCTGACAGTATAGCATAGGTGAGTTTTAGCCCGTGGACAGTTTGGGATTAAAAATAATAATTATTATTAAAATTAATCAATGCTTTTTAAAAATTTAGTCTCCTGTACATTCCATGATCTGCTTTGTTAGCTCAGCCAACCCTTTCTGTCAAAATCTAATGAGTTTTAAGTATAATGTAGCTTCTTACTGTGTGCTTTACCGTGTTCTTCTGATTAGGTTTTGCATTTAGAGAGGGGACCAGACTTAAATCTCCTGAATATTACCTGCAGTATTATCTCACAGATCTTGAAAGAGGTAGGAGAAGAGAAAGAGAAAAAGGCAAACTATTGCAAAGATAAAAAAGGTATCAGATGCTATGAAGAAAAGGAGAGAATGTGAGACAGGACAAGATCTCTCAGCAGTGTCATCTGATATCTCTCCTACCTATTGGTGTTGCTATTTCTACTGTTAGTCAAATATTTGGTAGACATATACTTGCTTCATAATTCCCAAAATAGACTTTCTTACATAAATCAACTGTGCTGTAGGCACATATTAGGAAAAAAACTAGAAGCTAAATCTTGCTGGTCCCTTTTGACCACATACAGCTTAAACAGTCCCACTCAGGGATGTAGAGGCTGAATGGTCTGTTCCAGAGCACTAAAACAAGATTTATATAAAGGCATAGGGCTAAGGCTAAAATATTAAGTACTCATATTTTCCAATAAAAATGTTTAAACCCGACAAGAGAACAGGACAGTGGGATCATATGGATAAGAAGTATAGCTGGTTGTTCATAGCTTTAAGTTAAGGCTTTAGATGAAGTGGCTTTACAGTTCAGATCTGCTTATCGACTTCACGTACCATGTTATCACTCTGATCTACCAATGTAAAGCAGTAAGAATATGAAGTCTGCTCATCTCTGTAAAGTTCCCTTTGACCATATATTTGAACTGACTTTAAATTAGTGTAAAAGCATTGCATAAAAAAGTTTCTTGTTTTTACATCTATGTATATATCTGCAAAAACTGAAGACATTTAAATATTATTCCTCAACAATTCTCTTTTTTAAGCCCCACTAAAATGATGCTGCACTGCGGAAAGACAGGGCATATAACTGTTGATGTTTTTTGAATCATAAACTATAGTTTTCTTTAAATGGCCTTTAAAATACCCTTTAAATATGAAATATGAAATTAAGAAAACCTGTCCTAAGGACCACACTTTCACAGTACTACAATTTTACACTTCTGCCATAGAAATTATTTTTATTTAAACAAAAAAGCTGTGATCAAGTCACTACAGTTGTAAAAAAAAGTTAAAGAAATTGAACTGTTGGAAATCGCTGGCTAGGCAGATTCAGTCAAAGTCTGTTAGCCTTTTTTTGAAAGTATACTCTATTTGTAAATGCAATGAATGTTTTCTTAATTTCAATTTATTTTACTGCTTGAACTCAATTATTATCTTATTCTATAGAAAGAAATAATTGGGATTTTTTTTAGAAAAAAGTAGAAAACAAGTTTTATTTCTCTAACCTCTGAATAAACACTACATGAAAGAAAATGAGCTCTATCAGTAATATATTCTTGTAGGATGCAATGGCCAGAAACTAAATCACAAATAGCATTATATTGATTTAACAAATCATTTAACTTATCAAAACAGGTTCTATTTAAAGCTAGCTTTTCCTATATATCCAGTACATCTACAGTAAACATTTTTTAGATGCTGGGTTTGTGCCATTTTCATTGAATTCCTAGTTCCATCCTAATGAAGCTTGACAGAAACCACAAGTAAAAATGAAGTCATTATCTAGCAAAAGAAAAATGCACCATTTACCATTCTCTATCATTAAAACCCCAACAAAACCAACATGAAAAGACTAAGAACCTGGGAAAATGGTCCCCAAGCTATAGGATTTTTTAATAGACAGATATTTAGGTTATCTTTCTCTCTAAGAGTAGAAGGCACAAATTTAGTAAGAAGGGCTATATTCAGTTGCCACATTAGTAGTCAGCCAACAGGAATCTGTGTCTCTTTTCCATTCTTTGGGGAAAAAGAATGATAGAAGGCGTAAAAAAATAATTGCTGTTTTGAAATATGGGTTTCTTGTTTGTTGATTTAAACCATGATTAAAATTGCTGTAAAAGCTTTTTAGAGCATTTTGATTTAAATATGGTTTAAGATGGTAAAATGAAGAGCCCACTAGTTCAACCTTTTTAAACAGTGCAGAAAACAGAGAATATCACTATCAGAAAGAAGAAAAGCTTTTTTATTCCTGTAACCAGATGACCTTCCTCAAATAGAGTAACTTTGTTTTCTCTGTCTTCTGTAAGTCTTCCTCCTGTCCATAGTTGGCTTTTTAAGGGGCTACCTAAGGTAGGTTTCCCTGTAAAACTGAACATGCACAGATACTGCACTGGCTGTGAGTAGCATCGTCCACAAACTCTTAAGCCTAAAATTTAAGCTAATAAATTTGACCTTTCACTTCCGTCAACAGGCTACGAGAAAGCACCCAGGCTGGAACCAAACTAACCAGCTCGGATGTCCAGGCCCACAGGCACATGGGAATACCAGGTTTAAGGAATTTAAGTGAGAATTTGTAGCTTCTGACCCCCCTAAATATTTTTTACAAGCAGATCTGGATTTTCTGACTCTGTCCCCCCTAAATATTTATCACAAGCAGATCTGGATTTTCTGACTCTGTCTCTCCAGGTAATTAGGCTGGTGACTACCTGGTAGTTCTGAACAAGAACAGACTGATTCCTTAAAAAAGTGATTGCTAAAATGGTTGTATTTTCCTTATCCTGTTGTAAAAGGTATACTGTCTTCTTCCTTGTCAATACTGAAAGCCAGAAAAAGAAGACATTTTCTCATTTTGAAAATTCACTAGATGCAAATGAATTCTATAGAAACCTTATAACTCCAAGCTTAAACAGCAGCCTAACTGAAGGATTGGAAACACCTCACATGCCTTTAGCCATCAAAATGAAACATCTACTCTAATTTATTCATCTAGGCCCCTGTTGCAGTCGCACAACCTGCACCTCTAGCAGCAACCCACAAATTACCATGAGAAGTAGCTATCTCCCTGTTGCCTGTAGTGTGAGTTTGTTAAACTTTTTGCCAACTGGAGACTACTGTTAGCTTCTGGCCATCTCACTCGTGAAGTCATTAGGATTTTACCCTCTGGCTCTCATGTGTTATTTCTCATATATTATTAGTTTCATATCTATTAATCTTCAAGCATACAGGTCTTGTTAAATCTGCCTTTTGAAATGGTAACATCTTAAAACTTTTCACAGTTATCAAATAGCCTGCGAAAAGGGCTGAAATCCAGAAGCTAATTTTGATTCTGTCACTGACAAGCTGTGTGTGGCCTCGGGGCTAGTCTATCTCCTTGCAGCCTGCTCCCAGACAGAGGAAATATGTAGTTGCACAGCTCTCAGCAGCAAAATAAGGACCAAACTGTGGCTCATTGTCGCATTTCTATTTGACTTCTGCTTCTCTCTTGCTCCATTGGGGAAATAAGTTGTGGCAGACAAACAGCTGGCATAGAAACTTTGTCTTTCTCCTCTCCTCACCTCCCTGGATTAGATGAGTGCACAGTCTCCAGAGCATTGCAGGAAGGAGAGCTGTTTCAGTTTGTTCTTCCCTGCATGGGAGGACAAAGTGTCAGGGGACAGACATCAGCCTTGCACTGTGACCTGCAGAAAAATTGGACTAGAAAGGACCCGGACCGACTACAGTTCTGCTACTGGAGCTGTTGTGCACATACAGATAAAGGTGTACATTGGTAGAAGACATTTTTCAGAGGTCCCAGGCTTTTTCTATTCATGTTTCAGTGGTGGCAGCTCCAACTGCATCTGCCATCAAGTCCAGTCCAATCTCTGTGTTCATAAACGCAGAAAAGTAGCATAGTTAGACACTCATGTCTTTCTAGGCAATCTCTTAAGTGAATCGCATTAAAGATCCTGGCCACTGCAAGAATATTCAGTAACAGCTTAAATGTAATAATAATGATAACAATAATTAATGTTCATTTTAATACTACTACTAATATTAATGTTAGACCCTGTTGCAAAGACAGAACACTCAGTATCTGTACTGATGGGTTTTTTTATTTATACAGCTTTAAGGACTTCCAGTATTTAATACTACATTTCTGTGATTGCAATGATATGAAATATGAGAATGCTGAAGATAATCCTTTGAAATCTTCTCCTAAATAGTTGACAGCAGGACATGTAGGTCCTGCCAACTTTCTAAGGACATTTATAAATTGCTGTCTTCAGAGATCTCATTTTGTCTTTCACAGTGTACATTTCACCAGTATTTCCGCAACTAACAATTTGTAGCTGTGGAAAGGAATAGGTAGCACATGTGGCTTTTGACACAAGTAGCAAGGTCATCTCTTAATGGCTTAATTTTTAAGCAACTTTAGTCCCATTGCCATTATCATGATGTTGACCTGAAAGAGCTCCCCATTGTCCCTGTTTATCTATCTCTGGATAGATCATCGGCAGTCAGAAAAATATACCCTGCATGTGAGCCAACACACTTTGCCAGGGCTGGACTGTCTCTCTAAATCAGCAGCCACACTGCCCATGGCAGTGCTGAAACCTGCATCGCTCTTGTGCCTTGCTCTCTGATATATCAGCATGGTACCCCAAAAGGCAAGAAGCCTGACAGTCTGGCTGATGTGTGACTGACAGTGTAAAATAGAGTTATGAATACCTACTGCAAGGAGCAAATGTTTAAATCCTAATAAAGACATGAAGACCCCACCAAATCATGGGCTGAGATGTAGTACAAAAATTAAAATAAAACCAAAAAGGAATAGTATGAAGCAACAGGTATTTTAACAGCTTTTTATTTGTCCAAACTATATGTTGCTGAAGTTTATATCTAAACTTTCAGACTGTGAGTGCCAACAGTAACCCCTGAGGAAAATAAACTCCAGTGAAACATTAGCCCCAGGCTGAATTCTTACTTTTCTGACATAAGTAAAATTTCCATCTCATGGATACAGACTTTAAAAATCAGTCAGTCAACATAAGTCCATTCCAAATATATGAAAACAAAACTAAACTAAAGTAAAGTAAACTAAACTAATTATATGGCTTATTTACCTGTCATGCGGAAGGTCAGCTTACAGTGGAGCTGATGCCCCTTGTCACCTGAAGCCTACTGCTTTGCACAAAAACCCCCCCATAGAATACACACACTATTATGGCTAAGGAACACCTGTGAAAACACTATAAGAGCATAATAAAAATATTTTCCGATTCTTGTTTTATTTTATTCTAGGGTCTTTTATTCTAGGGTCTTTTATTTTCTTTATTTAATAACTAAATGATGGAAAAGTCACTTCCAGACTGAAAAGTCTTCTATTTTTGCTATTCATTTTGGACTAAAAATCTTGCTAATTCCATTATTACACAGATTTCCCTGATAGCAGCTACAAAATAAACAATGCTTCCAATAAACCTAGTTAAGAATATGCAGATAAACTAGTGTTAGTATTTGGGTTAGGGTTGTCAGGCTGAGCCACCTGTTTTGGCAGTATTTGCTGCCAGAATTAAATTATAGATCCATCCAACTGCTGATTAAAAAATCACATGGCCTCCTTGCTGTGGCTAACCTGACACCAGGCAAGGATCTTACAATTTGACGTAGTCCTAACATCAACACTTTAGAAGGAAGGGGGTCACTCTCTAATAGTACTTAATGCAGATCTTCTCACAAATATGCACGATAAAAAATGGAAGATGGAAACTACATCTTTCATACACTGAAACACCACATAACCTTGAGAAGTAGATAAAAATAACTTTCAGAAGACTGTTTAAAAGCATTTTTTGTAGTGTCATTATTAAATTCAGATAAACACTGGAGAAAAAAAAAGGTTGGAATGAAATTCAACTAAAATATTCAGTATTAAATTTAAAGAGGGTTGCGTTTTAAATATATCCCCTGTCTGACTGCAGTTGATAAAATATTGTTATGCATCTACAATGTTATTTAAATATGAATGGTCAGGAAATATTAAAGTACATGAAACATTCATATTTTAGAATATGTATTTATTGGTTAATACAATTGCCTTTCATTCTTGCAGGCCAAGCTCTAACACACTTATTTTGACATTATTTTCACTGACTCCTTAGAAGTTTACCTGAATAAGGATTTCAGAGATTTTACCTTTTACCCTTTGGTAACTTCATATACAGTCCACAAATGCACTGTGCTCCCTATGGAAAAATCGGGGCCATTAAATTAAGCTATTCTGACAATACTCTCATTATAAGAGAGTACCAAAACTTTACCTGAGCAAAGCCTCAAGATTAGAACCCCCTGAAATTCAGATGTTCCCCTCTTGTATCACTCTAATGGAGCTGTCTAAACAGTGGTGTTCTGCAAATGAGACTAATGCTATTTTTAGAGATGTACAGAGATCTAGCTTCAGTGACTGGTAAAAACTAAGGCTACAGGAGTCAAAAAGTAAAAAAGAAAAAAGAAAAAACAGGAAAGAAAAGTAAAAAGTAATCCAGCAAAGAAAATGAAATGATCCTGGAGTGAAAGTGTTACTTGTCAAGAGCAACAAATCATTTTGACATGCTAGCTCAATTATACTCTTAAAGTGCATATAATTTTTTTGTCAATTATATTTGAAAATAGTCACCATACCTTCTGCTGTAATCTCGGCCATGATGATGATGGTAAGAGATACTCTGTTAGAAAGGTCAAGATCTACTGTGGCAGCTTAGATAGTACTTCTGGGTTGTTGGCTCTTGCAGGAGCTGTAGAACGAGGAGGGAGGTCCTCTGCTTTGTCTAATTGTGTTCCTTCTTCTTTTGCACCCCTCTGAACTTTCTGTTCCTCTGCAGACTCCTGCCCTTCCAGAGCAACCCAAGGCCTTCCAGAGGCAATGCTTAAAGCTCAGTCTAAAGTATCAGCTTCTAACAAAAATAGCCATGCCTCACAATGAACCTTCAGCATGTTTTGCTAATATCCTAAGAACCATGCACACCACAACTAAAAAGTAAAAAGACACATGTCTAAACAGAACAGGAATGCATGTAAAGGCAACAAAAATCCAAAGAACTGGGAAAGAACTGTTTAATGCTCCTGCAGCCTTGCTAGCATAATTGCAGTTCTTTGGGGGGGTATGTCAGGAAACATGAAATATAGAGTTCAAAGTAACCTTATCCATCCCAGTTCAACTTTATTCTTAGCACACTCAGTGCTTAGCACATTCTTCCTGGCCTTATTTGGCTTGGGGAGGGTCCTATGAAGCTTACCGCTGACTAAGGGGGAGGGTAAATTTAGGTGATTTTCTCCACTTTGATTCTTATTCGCAGTTCAGAACCAATTAAGACACCAATTTAAAACTATGAAACTGGTAACTTCTTCAGTTTGGAATTTTTTCTTCTAATTTGCTGGAATTATCACACATGCCTGTGAAGTGTATCTGAGTATTACAGAACACTGTTAAAAATTTAAATAGCAATAGTTTATATAGTCAAAATATATGAAGATAATACGCAAAAAGCAGATCAGGTGGGTTTTTTTGTGTCTGATTCATGGAAACACTTCAATAGCTCAAAATTCTCTGATTTTAAATAAGATTATAAAACTGAAAACTAGTAGATTTCTAAAATAGTTTAGAGGCAAAAATATTAACAATTTAAATAAGAATAATGATTTTAAAACAAGAGCAATCTTTTCATCACACTGCTTGTAATTTCACAGCTATGAACTTATACATGTGGGCAATGGCTTGAAAATGAAATGAGCAAAAAAGTGCCCTCAAGCCAGCATACCTCTACATAAATGTCATCGGCACATGAAATCAGAAACCATTTTAAAGAGTTCTTACTAGGGAATCTATAGTCATCTAGTCTCTGCTACATGAGCTGGCATTTACACTTCTCATCTTCCCCCCAGGAGACATAAGCACCTGGCTCTGTGGCAAAGTACGAGGAAAGGAATCTATTTATCTAGTGCACAAGATGAAGAAGCGAAGGTTCATTGAACAGTTTACAGCCATCACCAGGATTTTTTATTTCCCTCTAGCCTTAACAAACTTCAAACCTGCCACATCTGAAAATGCTAGCTTTTTCTAGGCAAAGCTTACAATCAGTGCTCAATCCCCCTAGCTGTACTGATCAAGTCTTTTGCACTGACAAGATCTGATTACTTGATTCTCAGTACTCAGTGCTTTTCTGATCATCCCTCTAACCCTCTGTTTGCTCCTTTAGCCTGTCCTTCCGTAGATTGTTCTCACTAAGACTGATGAAGAGATTTTAGACAAAACCTTATTCCTTCAAAAATGCTCTTCATAAATACCAAAATGTTCTGTGGAATCACATTCACATCAACAAAGCAGCTTCCCACAATAGCTCAGTGGTGAGTAAAGGGTGATACTAAATTGTGATACTAAGGCAGAGACCTTGTTCTTCTGAATAGCTTCTTTCTCTTCTGCTGGAGTGGTTCCATTTTACATGAACGGTTAAATATTTTAGGTCATCTGTGTTTTCACAGCTTTGCTACTTGCTTGAGATGTGAGAGAGATCACCTCACATGAATATCTGAAGCACAGTGCAAATCAATATTGGCAAACCAGGATTGCTTTCACTTGTATTACTATTCAAATTGAACTAAAAGAGTAAAGGCTTAGTTTGGGCACATGAGGAGACAGAAATGAGATAAAATTAATGTCTGATTTTTTTCTCATTTCAAGATCCTGAGATCATGGACTATACCCAGACATATCTGTTTGTATAACTGAATGTATGCAAATGATTGTTTGTCCCTCACTACTTCCCTTTCAGCTCCTACCACCTGCCCTCTTGCCTCCATGCCTTACTTCCTTGCTACTATTTATGCTTACCCTCAATCCTGGACTGTTATTCTGAAACCAACAGGAACCGGAAATCAATTTTCCACAACATCAGCCCAGTGGCGAGATAGAGAAGTGGCTGGAACCCTCTGCATCCCTTCTGTACACAAAACATTCATTTTGGGAAGCAGGCTAAAGCTGTCATATGCACCAACATCTTAACAAGTGTTAAGTGTTAAGACAACTGTATTGGAAGTTATACAGTTGCTGCCTTTAAGGAGAACAAAGTCAAGGGATTTGGGTGTCATAGCTACTGGAGATAATCACAGCTTTTTCCAAAAAACCCACAGAACTAAGGCAAACCAAGTTCTGTGTACATGCATGTGCATGTATATTTACTCTGAAAAACAAACATTGCCATCTGAAAATGACATAGAATTCCATATGTATTCTTTAGGAGTATGAGCAAGGGTAATTCCGAAAATTTTGTTTATGGATAATTTGTTTTGTCAAAATCTGAAGTTTAGCTCCTGACTCAATTTAGGAGTTCCTTTTACACTAATCTGTGAAACTCACATTATGCAGAAGGCCAACACAAAACCTATACAACTCTTCATCTGACAAAGTAAACATTAATTCCTTAGCCTAGTTTATATATTGAACATTACACTTTAGTGGGAGCCTTTTTTGTCTAACCAGACCAGAAATATTCTTTTGAAAGGTGTCCTTTCTCTCTCCTTTTTCATATTTCAAAGAATAACAAACTAAAAAATGCAAAACTACTTTGGTTCTTGCAAGTGCTATCCAAACCCAGACACACACAAGGCCTCCTTATTTACTTCCCATCATGTCTCAGGCACAATGTGAAAACGCTCTTGGTTCAAGTTAGCCATGGTACTCCCTTCCCACTGACAGGGCTACGTGGTAAATGAACTGTCCTGGGATCAGATCTCACACTCAGTGGTGATGGAGGGAACTGTAGCAGCAGCTTAAGTGTCACTCGCCACACCAGATTCCTGACATACACAAGTCTGTGTTAAAGAAAACAAAATGAAAGTTCTCTTTGCTCTGTAGTTGCCTGAATAGGGAAAAAGAGTAGCAATCTTAAGCCGAGGGAAGGAAGTACTGTATGCTGCTACAAATGTGTGTCTGTAACCATATGCTTTGATCTCAGATAATGTGTATTTAACTGAGAATCCTAACTGATGAATCAAAATAAAACAATTATTTGAACATTGTTTTCTTAGAAATATGTCGGAGGTTTACTATTCTACAGACTGTAATACAAACTCCTTGTTTTAGGTGAAAAGCTGGGTTGTTCATATAATCAAAATAGGAATATACGAATACTTTATGAGCTGATTTCTGGGTTGCCTTGATCATATTATTAAAAAGGGAATTGGGAAAGACAAGGCATCACATCAAATTATGAGGCAATGAGAGGATAGACTTTCATACTCATACAAGGAAGCATTTGAGAAATTGAGTATAACTGTCAGTCAACAAGAAAATGCAGAACAAAATTTGAACTTGTCTGCTAACACATTACTGATGAATTCTCAGAGCTTAGTCCTACAAAATCAAACTAAGCAAAAGAAAAGTGTTTTGTAACTCAGTGCATGCTCAGCAGCACAGCAGGGCTGAAAAAAGGAAACAGCTCTCTGATACATCTGTTGATGTACCCCCATCAGATGGGAGTATGTTGTTATCAGAAACAGCCAGTGATCAACTGATGGAAACTAAATATAGGATGAAAGTATAATGACATTGAGAGGGTGAATGGTACTGAATCTAATGAATAGTACAGACATATGCAGAAGCAAATAGAGGATTAGAGTGCTGTCTGTCAATTGAGCCTCAATGTACATATGAAGAAAAATACTAAGATTTGTTTGAGGCAGCCCATTACCTGTGAAACCGATTTTTACTTTTTTTGCTTGATTTTTTTTATTTAGGAATACTGTTACTTACACATGAGATTTTCATTCAACCCCACTGTGTTTTCATTATGAATAGGAGGGCATATTCATATTCTGATGCCTTTGAAGTCCTGACCAGTCAAAGATGTAGTTGTGACATCTGTGAAACATTGCACCACTCCAAAGTCATTGTTTTCCATTTGTGATTGATATTTCATGATTACCAGTTGCAAGAATTTGGAATCAACATGACCAAAAGTGTAGACTTATTTTGAATATGCTAAAGCACGCTCAAAATACAGAACTAAACAAGACCTAGTACTACATCTGATCTAGGTTAAATCTCAGTATATATGTGTTTAAGCATCCTCATAAATCAATCTACACCATTTTTCAATTAGAGAATTGCATATGTAGTACCTTTAAACAAGTTCTTATTTAATATGTAGGAGATGGTTGAAGTCCATAGTAGATCTGTCCTACATTTATTGTGAACAGGTGATAGACAGTTAAGAAGCTCTGTCTCTGTAGGCAGATTGTTCTGAATGCAAATCAGCCTCTGCCTGGGGACAGCTGACAGCCACACTCAGGTCACATCACCTTGGCACTCTGAGTTTATTGAGGGACATCTGGTAGGTTAAGTTTCCCCAAAAGAAATTACTCCAAAGCCATAGGATAGAAACAGCAGGTGAGAAAGAAAATATCTGTGATACTATTTTGCTCTGCCATAGACAATACTCCCAATTAGACATTGAAGTAGCCTCAGTCTGGGTGTGTGACTGAATAATGAACATTTTGCAACATCCCAAAAAGCCTACTGATTGTAAAACTACTTCCAGGAAATAAAGACATCCTACATGAACTTGTTGCAAGCTGGCTACATAGACAGCCTGTGGAGGGAAATCAGGCTAAAGCAGCCCCATTATTTAGGAGAATGTTTTCTATTCAGTGTTCTTTGCTTTAATTGTACTAAGTATAACTATGAGCTAGGTTCAGGGAGGGCATCTATTACAGCATGTAAAGGTAGACTGCATTTGGATGAGCTTTACCAGTTCCATGTTATACAATTTTTCTTGTCCTTCGTTTATTCTCGCTATTCTTAATGAGTGTTGTTTTATTAGCACCCATGTGGTTTTGCCTTCACATCTGGAAAATTTCTCAGAAGTTGTCTCATAGATAAGACAATATCCATAGTAGTGAGAAAGGAATATCTGGAACTGACCCTTTTTAAGAACCAATGACAAAAAAATACACTTTCATTGTCCTTTATTCAGGGCAATCTGTATCTGAACTTCATGGTGTACAGAATATAAAAAGTAGCCAATGAATTAGGAGAGATGAGGATTGGCTCTGACACAACATGAGCCCTGTCAGAAATACTAATTGAGAACTGTTCAAACATACTACTGCACTGTCTTTACATCTTATCAGAAATTATCACGTCTTATCATTATCTTATCAGATCTTATCAGAAATTTAAATAAAAATCAGCATATAGTGGGTCTTTTTCCAGATATGACCATAGTCTAGCATGTTGCCAAAAACAGATGAAGAGAAAAACAATTTTGAACAAAAGTCCGATGTGAAAAGACAAAGACAAATATAATTTTTCATGCCAAGTATTTGGGGAAAAAATACGTAGTAAAAGTAACACTCAAGTATATTCAGTAATGTGAACCCTTTTGGGGATACTTCAAACTATCTGCTCAGCCTGACCTTCACATCCAAGGGCAAATCTCACCTTGTTTTGCACTTAATGGCTTATTCTTCTGCTTGATACGTTACATTATGTACATATGTTCTTAGACACTCTGGCTAGACTGGTCTTCTCCTAGTCATATTGCCAAAGGATTTGCCTTGTTAATAACCAGTCAAAACCTCAGGAGGCCCACCTGGATTTTGGCACTTTCGCAGCTTTTCTGAGAGCAGACACTCGGGAACTAGGCACAGTGAATTAAAAGCCATTTCCAAGTTAAGCACTTTTTGTCCTGAACATTCCTGTACGTGTGATACAGTTGTAGCTCTAAGAGTGGTTCTGCTGACAGTATGTGTCTCCTGTGGGGTATTTGTGGGGTTTTTTAACAGCAGGTTTTAGTCTTATTCCCAGGTTCCTGTTTGCCCTGGGATATTAGGACCTGCTTGAGTTATGCATTTCCACAGATGCGATAGATAAGCTCCTGGCAGTGCATAAATCATTTTCTGACTCCTGAAGTACAAAAGCCTGCAGCTCGAATTAACTCTTTGTGTGCCACAAAGTCAGTCACCCATTCAGCAATACACAAACCTATGATACACAATGCTCAAGAAAAACTGATGTCTGTTATTCATCACAAGTATACAGAGAGACAGACACAGAAGGAAAAAAAATAAAGTAGGAAAGATATTATGGTAAATATCAGCTATAAGAAACAAATTACATGAAAGAAACCAGCTTTATATAAAAATATGTTTGTTTCAACAATAGGTATAATTTTCTTTGTTTCCTCTTTCATTATTCCTCATTCTAGTCACAGACTTGGACAGATCAAATTTAGAACTGCAGAGGAAGAGCCCACTTTATTATTATTAATATCATTATTTAAAAATAAAACCTAATCGTGAAACTTTTTCATTAGACAATTTAGCTTCTTTGCAGAGTAGAAGTGGAAGATATGAATCAGTAAATTCAACCTTGTCACTGCTGACAGCTGCAACTGCACTGAAAAAAGTGTGTCTCAAACATCAACAATCTTAAAAAAGGAAAAATAAGTTTGAGCATAAAAGTCTTTACAACTCATCATAGCAGATATATACTAATCTTCCTTGAATAGAACATCACCACTTGTCACTGTCAATCACTTTAGATTCCTGTCCAAGCTCCAACATATGTCCAAAGTCAACTTCCTAATGCAAACCATAAAGACTATTTGTCTTCAAACATTTACTGAAAGGAATTGCTATGTTTTTCTTGCTTCTCCCCCATCTCCCTGAAAGAGTAGAAGACAGATAGACCAAATGCAGAGGAGTACAAGAATCCTAAAAGGGCAGTTAAAGCATTTTTTCCCCAGATTCCCAGTTTAAATGAAAATAAAGTATTACCCCAGAGACACAAAGTAGAAGATCTTCAGCTGCGTCCTCAGAGTTGAGAAGGCAAGGCAAGGACATTGGGGACTTTTGGAAACTCCTGGATGCATTCCCAGGGCCTGAGGAAAGTGTGCAGCACTGGTACAACTGGCACAAACTGCAGCTGCCAAGGAGCTGTTGGCAGTTGTTCCCTGTGGGGTGAAGGGGTCGTGCAGCCAGATTCGTCAGTGCAGCACGTCGAGCTCTTGTGCAACCGTTAAACAATCCAGACAGGGACACAAATATTTTTTGCATCAGGAGGATCTACCCTCCAGTATAAAGGTTTGTGCCTGAGATAAATTTGTGGGTCTTGGAAATAATTATAATTGTACTTGTATTTTTGAAATTCATAGACATTCTGTGAAGCAGGCATTTGGCTGTAAAATCCCATTTTATATCCTTTGTGCCTTAAATATTTTCCTCTCTGGTCACTTCTAGTTCATCCCTTTTCCTGAGCTTCCTGGACAATTCAGAGTTTTGCTCAAATTCATGCCTGGCAAAAGGTATTTGAAGCAAATGCACCCTGGATATTTGGATTCTGCTTCACCTAACAATGCTGTCTTATGATGAACAAGGAAAATCCATGTTTCTTGTACTTAGGTAACAGACAATTGATAAAGGAGTTTTTGTTTTGTTGTGCTGTGTTTCTGTTGTGTCGTTGCTTTTTGTTTTCTTAAGAGAGGAAATGCAGCTAGGGTTTTACTTAATCTCTGTGGAAGCAGATATAACAATACTCCTATTTCCCACATTTCAGAGTAAGAACAAAAAGTGTTTTCCATCCACAAATAAGAAACAGAGCATGACAGTTGGGTGAAGCAAACCTTTGGTCCAGCTGCAGAAATAACAAAGGCCACACAGCATCAAAGATACACAAACACAAGACTGAAAGTACAATCAAGCAGAACGTGCACTTTTCACACATCATCAAAATCGAGCTAATGTTCATAGTCATGTTTATGCTCCATATACTGCAAAGAGGTGACTGACAGAAAAGTGAGTGCTACACAGTCCTGAAGGAGGTTATGCAGAGGCAGAAGACTGCAAGCAGTGAGATGTGCATGCCACAAGTAGGATTATGGTCCCAGTTCTGCTCCTTTCCCACCTGACTTGATGGACCTACTCTGTAAATGACACCATCCTACTTCTTTCACAGCATTTGTCAAATGAGTCCTTCTTACCTCATTCTCCCCACCAGTAAATTTCTTTTCTTTGTTAAAAATAACTCTTCATTTGTCATAGTAGTGCCCTGTAAGTGACTGGCAAATGCTACTGGCAGACTAAATATTAATGGTCTTTTTAAACTACTAAATGTGATGTTACAAGTTCTTCCACTCCATACTAACACAAGTGGATTGGGAAATAAATTTATTCCTGATCTTTTCTTCCTAAAAGACTGATATCAGTGTGTATTAGGAGGAGAACAAAAGCTCTTTTCCCTTGTCTAACTATGCAAGGTCTAGCAACACTTTTACAGGAGTCCAAAAGAGTGGAGGATCAGGCACTAAAAGCTGGTGGTCCTGAAGTAAATTCATGTCTTGAATTGTCTGGGTGTTTTTTGAGAGGTTAGTTTAAATACACCTGGCACTCTTAAGTACAAGGCAGTTGGAGTATATGAATATTCTTTTGAATTATTTCAAATACATGACTAATGCTTCGTGTACCATAAGATTGTTCTCCGCAAAAATAACGTCTTAGTCAGTCATTGCTGGGTGGTTAGGATTTCAATCACTAGCATTTATCAGTATTTCTGAGCCCTGAGTGTGAAGATTATGCCAGGTTACCAGCTCTCCATCACCTTCAGGTGTGAAATCCAACGTACAGACTCCTTCATATTTTTCATTTTGATCAGGGATGAATCAGACAAAATATGGAGTCTCCTTCCTTAGCAGAATCTCATAAAATCTCACAAATATTTCAGAAATATTTCTGACAAACTAAAGACTGTGGAGTAGATATACTGCACAGTTTGGTGTGATGTAAGTCCTTTCAAGAAAGTAGAAATTGATCCTACAAATTTTGCACAAATGCACCTACAAATGATCCTACAAATGCACCTGACTTCTGAGAAAGAGCAATGTTATCTAATGCAATAACTCAGGGAACTGAACTGAATAAAATCTAGTGACTAAAAAAAAGAGTTCTCATGGTTTATGTTAATAAATTCCTTCCGCGGCAGTGGCATTGTGGTCTGATATGTATAAAACACAGTCTTCACTTGCACACCAACAATGAACAATTACCGTGGAGAAAAAATGAACAGGCATTAAAAAGTATGAAAACCAAATTTTAGTTTCACTATTTATGGCACAGTGCCTCCCGTGTTATGTGACTGATGCCTGAAGAATAATATTTGGCTACACAAGTTATTTCTGATAATTGCCTGACTATTTAAAGGAGTTCATGAAGGAGTTTTTGCATTTTGCTCTTTGCAAAGGGAAGAACACCAGCACAGCAAACTGCAAAGCCCTTTAAAAGTGTAGTTGTCTCAGTGGTTCATCACACAGAAATCATGTGTAAAGTGCAGCATCATTTCAAGGAAATTTCCTTTCCTCTTACAGCATGGATGGAAGAAGCTTTTTATCACCTGTTGATCATGCATTGCAGTAGAAGTCCTGGCATGAAAGAACCTCTTCCTCACCCAATTCAATCAATTAAAGCCCAATTTTCAGAGTGTAAAAGATCTCGGATAAAGCAAGTGAGAAATGAGGGAAATTTTGAAACCAGAATGTGAGTTATGTATTTTATGGCTTGTTTACTTGCATTGCATGTGCAATCAATAATTGTAAACAAAAGCATTTAATTGAAAGCAGGTACACACTGTGATCATGCTGGAAGACAATCATTTTATTAAGTTATTTAAAGTTTTGCAGACACTTCATCAGTTGTCTTTCATTAAATATGCAACATAGCCAAGAATTTGAGTCAAGTTATGGAAGGAATGTGTGAATGAATGAATAAATGAAGAGTAGCTATGCATTTTAAAGGTCTAGTCCTTTATTATTTGGTATTCACAATGCAATAGGACATGCAAGATTCGTTACATTTCTTTGCAAACCTTGCTTTCCCCTTTTATCTATATCTAAAATAATCTTGCTATACACGACATAGAACTGAAACGTTCCCTAACTGAGAATATCAAGATACTGGCTCCCAGATTTCAATGTAATTTTGTAAATTTTGCAAGTAGTTTGCTTTCTACTTCCTTGGAGCCTTACAGATATACCATACAAAATCCTGTAGTTCATCAACAGAGCATTAGCTAGTAGCCTCACAGAACAGTAGCAGCTTCCCTCATCATTGTCACAGATAAGAAGAAAATGAGCTATAGTGCTGAAAACAGGTTACATATACACACACATCAAATACATTGCTAGATAATTTCTAGGGATTCAGTTTTTGCAGTAATATTGGCTAATAGTCTTCATTTAGGTCTTGGCCAGATCCCAATGCATCCAATGCATATGCCTTGTGTTACTGTGAGGATAAGAACAGTTACATTGCTCCAAATCTGCCTAAACATCTAGTCAGAGATTTTGACTGGGCCTGCTGTTAAAATGTGGGTTGAAAAGATGTCTGCAAATTTCCACTGCCACTTTCTGGAAGTGCTCTGGGAGAGGCTGTGATGGGTGACTAGCTGTGTGGGATTCTGGTTATGCAAATTCCAAGTCAAACTACTGGAAAATTTTGAGACTCAAGAGTTCCAGTAGGGATCCAAGTGTAAAGGTATATATAATCCCAACTTGACCAGTAGCAGTGTTGTGGTCCCTGTGTCTAGGTATGCTTGAAAGCACAGAGTCTACTGCTACAGGAGAGCTGAGGGAGGCACAGAGAATTGGTTATCTTCCTTTTTAGACCTGAGCTAATTTCCACCACAGGAGGTATTAGAAATAAGTATGCCTTTGGGACAGTAAACAGATATGGGTATGTCAAATAATTTATGAACTAAAAGTACTGATCCAAATGCATTCCTATGCCCTGCTCTTGAGAAATGTTTTCTACTATATTTCCAGATTAGGCAGCAATTTATGTCCACAGTTCTAAAGAAGAGGTCAAGTGCCTCATTTGAATGCGTCTCACTTAGTTGCTAGACTTTTTACATTTCCATTAGGATTACCTCTGCTGTGCCATAGGCATCTGAGATGAAACATTAAGATATGAAATCTAAACGAACATTTTACAAACCTGTGCAAGAATCTGGAACCTAGTGTAAAGTAGTTTACACCTGTGATCGCCTACTGTGTCTGTTGCTCAACATCAAAATAACAGAGGGAGTAGTCATCTGTCACTATTAAAAAGAAATAAAACAGAACTATTAAAATGTACACTCACCGTGAGAATTTTAAATACTTTGACACATTCTTGTAAAAAAAAATCCCACACTTAAAAGCTATTTTTCAAGTGATTAACATTGATTAATTCACCACTAAAAAGATTATTTGCATAATTCTTAGGATATATAATTAACACAGTGATTTGTATGAACACTTTAGTCTTGAAAGAGTTTTTAAAGGTTCTTCTTTCAAATCAAGCTGCTATTTTTACAGTCACAACCAGTAGAACAAAATAAAATATATACGCCTTGCTTTTTATACTGTTCATACTTATGTTACACAGTGAACAAGAGCATATTTTGAGGCTGTTCAGAAGGAATCACTGGTGATAGAAATACTGTGCCTGAGCCTTTTGACAGCCACACAATGCAGTGTCATTAAGGTGGAGGAATTCCAGTGGCAATTGTAATTGTACTCGTTGTTACAGCAGATGACTGCTGCTCACACCTTATGACTGCTGAGAGAATGCCCAGCATTTTGTACCTGTTCAATTCAGAACAGACTTGGCTCCATGAAAAAGTACGTTTAGAAAGTGTGAATGACAAAATTCAAAACCTAAAAGGACATGATATACCAGTATATGCAAGATAAGTGTGGCACAAGTAGTATTACCCTATTATGATTTGAAAAGAGACATAGAACATGCAGAATTTGAAATTTTCTGTGTTATCCACCTTTTAAGGTAATCTAGGGTTAGAGCCCTTGCAATCCCAATGGGCCAAAGCAAGCTTGTAACAGAAAAAACCTCACTTTCTTTTCTTATTGCATCTTTGGCTGCTGTGAAGTCAATACACTAATTTTGAAGAGAGGGAAGATTCTCAAGAATCTCCTAACAAAAAAGGAGAGCAAATCTATCACATGAACTCAGCACAGTATAAAAATATATTGCTAAGGAAATACCAAAAGAACAGAAAAAAAGAGCACTGCATGTGAGCAGGCTGGTGGTTTTCTTCTGTTGCTAGAAAAATCATTCTGCAGCCAAAATGCTAGTTCATTGGTCAGATTGCATCAATAGACCGCAGCTGTTTCATAGATCAATATCTACTTTACATTCCCTTCCTGGCAAATTTTAAAACCTTCACCATGGTTTGGAGGATCAGAAATTCTACTGTCACTGCACTTGATGGCTTGTCAGCAGAAGGATTTGCCTTTTTATTGCAAAACCAAGCACACACATACTTGATTGCAAAGATTTTCATTAAAAGCTATTTATAAAACGACAGCCTCTTTTTTCCCTTGTTGCCCTCTGGAAAACCTAACATTCACAAATCTGATCTTTTTCTCCCAGATTTTCAAATATCTCCTGAATCTTTACAATGTCAGATTGATTGTGTTGAGTTTGAGGTGAAGTTAGTCTCTTCTCAATGGCCTTTTGCCACTACTCCATCTCAAAGTCCTTATTAAAAATCTCTTAAATTTATCATTTATTACTTTAGCTTGAGAAATCATCTGACACAAGAAATACTGGAACAAAATATTCCCCTGGTATTTCTCACACATCTACCCCCATCCTTTAACAGCTTGTGTACACTCCAAGGACACATAGACCAGAAAAAACTGGCAAGTCATTCTACCTGCTTCTTCAAACCTGCTTCACCTGGTCCCATTGGGCATTGCCCTTACTCATTTGGGAGCACCAGTACCAATAACAGTACCTAACAGATGACCATTTTGAGCCCCTTTGCTCCAGTGAAAGACCTCCAGCACCCCAACAATTCTATTCCTTAGTTGTATGGAACTGAGGTGGATACACGCACTGATGAGGAGCAATGGATTGCTTTGTCTTGCAAGGACTGTAGAAATAAGCTGGACTAGTACCCTTGACATAGTTGCTTAGACCAAAGATGATCAGCACAACACAAAATATCTCCAAGTATATCAGTAGTCAGACTAAGCTAGACTTTCCCTTGGCAGAAGAAGAAACAGATTAGGCTAATGCAGTTCATTCAGTCTCCATCATCAAAACTCCTGCTACGGACACTCACTAGACAGAGGCACTGCTAGCCACAAGCCTTTTCTCCCTGTGTGAGTCTCCAGGTACTGTTTCTAACCACATGGAGCCTCCACCTGTCATTGAGATGGTTTTTTTTTTTTTTTGTTTCCTGAACACATTATATCAGGGAACACAGAAGCAAATATTGACTACTCTCTGGATGACCACTGCACCAGGCAGGGGGATGACACCTCCACTGCAGTGTCTATGATTACACAGTGCTCTTACATAAAGGCAATAATTTCTTTGGTGACTGCAGAATCTCCAGTACCATTTGGAGATGAAAGGCTGAATATAAGCAACAGCCAAAATCAAAGGCCACAAAATACCCATTGCCTTGATTTCCAGTTTTGTCTCTTTTTTGAAAAATAAAATTATGGAGCTAATAATCCCATCCATCCTTTGAGACCTTCACTGTCTTTTCACACCTACCTGCTTCCAGCTAACTTGACAGCTTGCCTAATTTATGAGGCATTTGCATCAGTGTTTCTACTCTTTCCATTTTAGGGATTCAGCACACTCATCTCCATTCTCCCTGTCAAATCTCCTTAGGGATCAAAACTCAGATGCAAGATATGGACATCTCTATATTTCAAATTCAAGCCTAAAGTGGAGACTAAAAACTAAATAACAGACTAAGTTCTTCTCCATTGCATGGAGACCTCATAGCAACTTTTCAATATCTGAAGGGCCTACAAGGGAGCTGGAGAGGGACACTGTATTAGGAACTGCAATGATAGGACAAGGGGTAACAGATTCAAACTGAAGGAGGGAAAGTCTAGGTTAGATGTGAGAAAAAAGTTTTTTACTCTAAGGGTAGTGAAACATTGGAACAGGCTGCCCAGGGACGTGGTGGCTGCCCTGACCCTGGCGGTGTTCAAGGCCAGGCTGGATGAGTCCTTGTGCAACCTGATCTAGTGAGGAGGTGTCCCTGCTCATGGCAGGGAGGGTTGGGACTAGATGATCTGTAAGGTCCATTCCAACCCTTAAATTTTATGATTCTGTGAAATTCTATGATTCTTATTCACCAATGAAATCAAAACCTACTTAAGAAGGAAAGATTAAGCATTCTGAAGCGAGTATTGGAGTACTGATGGCCAGTGGTGGGGACTAGCAAAAAACTTCCATGGAAAAGTTTTATTATAAATCTGCTAGTTGGCTGTTCAAAGCTGTGCTGGTTTCCCATTGCAGAGAATTAAATACAGTCTCGTAACAAAATATATAGCTGCACATCAGGACTAAAGGGACCTATGAACCTACTCCTTCTGTCACTGTAAGGAACTGAAATGTACCAGATTTCAACTTTATTGTGAATGAGCAGTGCTGTTAATGTACCTATGTCACACTTCATTGCAGTCTAATACTGGTTTGGAAAGAAGGAAAAAAGCTTGCAGGAGAATTGTGATAAATAGAAATATTCGCTTCAAAAACAGTCCTGTGATTTTGTCCTTCATTTAAGCCTTCTCTCAGGACTCCAGATTCTCACATGTAGTTTACCGCTGACTCAAATTATCCTTGTGACACAGAGCATACTGAAGGTGCCTCTGATATTAACAAAGTTCCATTTTTAAGTTGTATTAATTATTTTGGTTGTTTGCCTATTACTGAAATCACTGAAGATTTCAACTTGGCATGTATTTCTTTGCACCAAGATATAATGAGTTCATGAATCAATTTACTTCGGCTTTATTTCTTTGTAAAATATAAAAATGTAAGCTCACTCTCTCTCTCCACCCTTTTGCATCCTGACTTAGACTGTAATTTATTTTCTATTGGGCATTTCTTATGATATTTTTAGTTTTTTTCCTGGTAGCAGAAGATAACAGCTTGAGCAATAAGAAATTAATTCCTCGTGTGTTAGTGACAACCAGATGTTCAGTTCTAGGCAGCTAGAAGAAAGAAAAGCAATGGCAGACATGAAAAAGGAGATCACTTTAGAACTTCAAGCACCCTGATTCCTCTTGTTCTGCATAAGTGTCCCTATTCCATACAGAGACTTTTATCATATATTGCTTAGGCAGAAAAGAATAGGAAATACCTTATGCCACATTCACTAAAATATATTAGAAATGCATTTGAGCCTAACAGCTTTGAATGAGTAATTGCTTTTCGAGCATGCAGGTACAAGAGATATAAAATAGTGATTTCTTTGTTATCTGCTGCCCCCAAAGTATTAAATAACCATATCAGAACTGCATTCTTTTGCTATTTTTGCACATATAATGGTTGATCTATACATTTTATTAATAAGTGTATCTTCAAGTCTATAAGAACCTTGACCTTACAACCCAAAGAAACAGTCTAAAGAAAAGGTAAAGCATGAAAAAGAGGATGAATAGTTTGCTATGACTGAGACGAATAAATCTACTAGGTCTTTCCAGCACTCAAAACTGAGAGTATTTCAGTACTGAACACTTCTTCCATGTTAGATTGAAGCTGCACACATTTTCCATTTGCCGCTCAAGACTAGAATACTGAAGATACGTTAGTATCTTAAGTAAGTGACTGCACTTATTCACTCACAGTGGATAACAGATTGTATCACTCACTATTTCTTCTCCCTGCCAACTCATTTCACAGGGTGCTGGTACAAAGAGTTTGTTTGTGGAGATGGAGTTTTGCCAAACTGGTCATTACTGGTTGTCATCATCTGCTCACTGTCCTGCACACAGGCTAGAAAAAAGGAGGGAGGGATTTCCAACACCCTGTCACAGATATGCAGTACAGCCTGCAACTGAGCCCTTTATCAAAGATCAACCTGTGTTAGACATGTTAAAAGATCCTCAGTGAATGGGAAATCTAGGAAAAAACAGGCATTAGTCACTTTATTTCTCAGATTTGAGTGTAAGTTAGGGTAGTAATTCTCAAGTAGGAAGGTCAGTACTAAGCAAAAATGGGAGGCAGCTTGATATTGAAGGGTCCTTGTCAACCCCATGACAGAAGGAACCTACTTAATTGAAAAAAATGGTGTTCCCTGATCTTCCATTTAGAATCAAGATCAGTATCAAGGGAATGCTATAGGAGCCTGACAAAGGAGGATTTCTCTCCTCAGCAATTGCATTATGCATTTTAAAAGAACATTGCTAGTATATACATTCTGAAAGTCTGTCCAAGTACGGAACTAATGACTGAATGCCAACTTCTGAAGATCACTAAAAATCTTTATAGAGATGCCTTGGCAAGTAATTTGGAGATTTGTAATAGCTAATAATAAACCCCTGAATACCTCTGACGCTCCTAGAAGATAGCTGAAAATAGTGCCTGCCCACCTCCAGGGGTCCTTGCCATGGGCAGTGTGATAGCCCAGATGAATCACATGCCTGCCATTCTCCATCTGCCTCTGTCCTCAACATACCTCAAGACTGCTGTGAAGTTTGTAAAGAGCCTGTATGCTTCTGTTTTCCTTAGTTTCTGAGCTACAGGAATTGTCCTCAACCCGGACTTGGAGTTTACACAACCCTTATACATAACTAACCTCAGTCTTTATCTCAGAACGGTGGAACCATAGTGGAGCTAAGGTCATGTCAGATAGCCAAGATTTACTTTTCTTCTCTCTTGTTTTTCTTTGGTTTTAATCTTTTTCTTTAAAATTTATTTTATTTCCTACATAAAAGAAATAAAATTCACAGAGAGAAATAGGCTATTTTTGTCAACATTTGTTCTATTTGATTAGCAGTGTCATGATATTTTCATTTTATTTTCATGCATTTCATGTATTTTCATATTCATGTATCAACCATCATGAGATGATCAATTAACATCATAGAAAAACAAATATAGACAAATATAAATCTTGAAAAGATATGGAGATATCGGAATAATAATACATAAAAGAAAATGAAAAATATTTTTTAGAAAACTTCCTTAAACTTAAATAGGAAAATAGGAACAATTATTAATCAATGACATGCAACAGGGAGTTCAATAATCACATGATGATATTTCCCCCAGGTCTTCCCAGCAGTTTTCAATCCAAGCTATAAATAGCATCACAGTAAATGCTAATGGCTGAGTTTCACATTCATTTTCCATGTTATCACTGTGCAGATCTTAAGGGATGCATTCTGGACAATGTCCATCTTCTGAAATGAGCAGAATATCAGAAAGGCATCTGAATAGTTTTTAGAAAGTAAAACATTCACAGTTTTTTTAACATCTTGAAATAGAAGGAATTATTATTATGGAAAATCTCACACCTTCTTTCAGATAGAGTGTAAAAATGTATTTCCACCTCTGAATCATGTTTATGAGCATACCAGAACTCCAATAATAATCATCATCATATTTCTATTAGTGTTTATATTTTGTACTAAGATTACAAAAGAACAATGTGTGGCAGATGGAAAGAATATAGATTACAAATATGTTAAACTGTAACTCACCAAGCTGTCTATAAGCTTTGGGACTTCTTGATTCCAGAAAAAGTAGTGAGCTTTTAATCAGATTACAAAAACTGATAGAGTAGGTAAAGGTTCTTAATAGCTGGAAGAAAAAGGAAACACTTGCCATCAGATAAGCAGATTTCAGAGAGGGGTTTGTATACAAACTATATTTTTGTACTTTTCATCAGTGTGTATTTCCACTCTGAGATTCAATGCTCTCAATTTAAATAACATGGTAAGGCAGACACAACAAACTGAAACTCCTGAGAGTCACAGTGTATCACGTGTGATCAAACTTGACATATTCCAAATAATATACACTCTCAGTAGCTTTCAGAGACAATGTTTGACAGGGTCCAGTGGTCCTGTTATAATTTTTCAACTTGGATCTCATGCATGGAGATGTGAAAGGTAGTCCCACTTACTTGCTTGAAGTTTCTTCTTTCAGCAAAGACGACGGAGGAGACTGAAATTATAATTTAGTATCAGAACAAAAGTCCACCCAGAAAAAATGTTCCTACATAGCTGTATGCAACTTATGAAGACACTTTTCAGGAGTTGGATTTCTATGATCCTTTTTGGTCCCTTCCAACTCAGGATATTCTGTGATTCTATGACTTCCATATTCCCCTCCATATAACACTGAACATTCATGATTAACAAAACATAAAATGCAGAAAATATGCAAACCTTGGCCATAATTTATATGTCTCTTATAGGCTGCTCTTTGCTGGTGGTTCTCAAAGCTCTGTGTCATGAAATAACATTAGTGACTGCCATTTCCGGGCACGAGAAACAAAACCACAAAGAGGAATATATATTTACCAAGATCAGCAATTACTCAACAACAGAATTTGGAATACAAACCAGGTTTTTTCAGTCTCAAGCCTTTGCACTGATTCTAGTTATTTCTTTGATCACCTCTATACTCTTCAATAAACATGCCATTGACAAAAAATTTCATCTATGGTTCACATTATCCAATAAGAACTAGGTGCATTTGACATTTTGTTGCAATGCTAAGCTTGTCATAGGATGAAATCCACTTACAAATAATTTCCTCAAAACATATGTTTACTTTCTGTGGCAAGTTTTAAAGAAAAACAATTCAAAAATATTCAGAAAATAAATTTAAATAATCACAGGGGAAACATAATTTCCTGTTGCAAAGACATCCACTTACCTTCAGTTATTATTTTTCTATTCTTATGCCAGATGTTAATTTGGCTCGCACTCCCTTGCATACAGCCCTATTGCAACTTTAATCAAGTGATTAAGAGAGCTGTTATTTCATTAGTGCATCCTTTTACTGATCATTGTGACACATTAGTCATAGATAAAATGGGTACCAGAAGCTTGCTTCAAAAATTGTGTATTGTGGTTTCCACTGCAATTACCCTTTTGTTGTCTTTCAACCTGCAAAACTGCCATTGTGCTAAACAATCTGGTCTGGCCACACTTTCATCTCTGTCTAAAAGGTGTTTTATTCTAGAGCAATAACCATTCCTTTCGTCTTTCTTTAAAGAAAAGGAAGGAAGGAAGGAAGGAAGGAAGGAAAAGCAATTGCAAGTGGGGTTTTTTTTATTTTATTTTTTTTTAAAGGCCTCTTGACTTGAGGAAAAGACTTATTACTAATAATTGGCCAGGTACCTTCTCCACTTGTGGTAAAATTGATCTAACTACTTAAAAAAGCACTCCTCTTCAGTTTTCATTTTCCTGCATTTGCTGGTCTGTTTATGCAAATCACTCACAGAAATGGATATGAGGAACTGAGTGTTTTTTGTAATGGACTCCAAGGTGCAAGTAATGCTATTGATTGTCAGAATTAAAGTACTTGTATTACCAAATGCCCGTTATTTTTAGCTATGTGTGTGTGATGACCTGCCCTTAAGTGAGGGGAAGCACCAAAGATTCGTAAATGCTCATGGTTGAAAGGAACGATAAAAGACTCAGAGGGTCCACAAATAATTAAGAAGTTTTATTAGTGAATTACACAAATTGGTATACTCATCCCAGACCTACTATATAAGCACACAGCACTGGAGTTTGGATAAAGGGATAGGGTGAAGGAGAAAAGAGAAATTAAAAAGGAGAGATGCATTAAAGGAAAGGAAAGAAAGGAAAGAAAGAGACAAGACAGAAAAAGTAAGAGGGAAATGGAAAATGAAAAAGAGAACACTAGTCTTGGTTCCAGTGTTGATCTGGCCAATGGGATGTTGATTCCAGCTTCATTCAGACTTCAGTGTTGATCCAGCTGATGTGTCGATCCAGGCAACAAGGGGTCCAGGGTCCAGGGGCAGCAGCTGCCATGGGCTCAGTAGGGGTACCTTTTATGGACAGGTTCCTCCACCCCCAGGATAAGTTTCTCCCCTTCTGGAAGATGTTCTCATCCCCAGCAAATATAAAAAGGGATGTTTGTCCCAGACAGGTGCTGCCCTATATCCACATGGCTTCCCTTTTCCAGCCAAAACTTGCTCTTTCTCAAGGCATGTTAATACCAACAGTCCTTGGTTGGCTCCACAGGCATTGAGACATACACATTAGCCCCTTATTAAAAAACAGGATCTTGTTAGACTGCACCAGTTTCTGGAAACAGACAGTGTTTCTGGTAAGCTCAAGAAGGACTTAGACCAGGTACAGGTTGCCCATGCTGAGGCCTAAGAAGCATTTCTCAGCACCTTCTCTGGGCATCTACAGTGCGAAAAATACCATAAGTTTCCATACAAATAACACAAAGACAAATTATATAAAACTTAATCCTTTAGCGAATGATATATACCTCAGATTTTTAAAAGTCAGAAATCTGTAAAATCCATCCTATCCTCCCAGATACCTTCAGCTTCATTCTATACCAACATAATTCAGAATATGATGACAAAACCCATTTAGGTATTCACATACAGTCATGATTTTTCCATTTTGGAGCATACTGACTGAGAGTTTGGGGCTCAGCAGCCCCACCATTGACTTTGGTGTTCTTCTCAAGGGCCACCCCACCGCCTGTGACTTTCAGTCTCCCAGAGTGGATCTATGACTCTTCCACTACCTTTATCTAATGAAATTAGATTCAGCATGACAATGAATGGGTCACTGAAGAATTCCCTAATATTAATCTTTAAAAGAAGCGTTCAAGGAAGAATTTTTAGTAGTTGAAAGCAATACCTTTTTTTCCCTGTACGACCAGGTATACAGCTCAGAGACCAGTGGAAAAAGGAACCATGTTTTTTCTCCAAAATTGGATAAGATTTAATCTAAGTAGCATGTTAACTTCCACCAACAGAATTTTGAACCACCGGGGGTGCCTAACTGAACAGGCTAATCTTTCCCCTCAATTTCAGCTCGAATATGTAAGATAAATGGATTTGTAAATAAAGATAGCTTTCAGAATTGCTATTAAACAAGAATTTGACATCTATTGTTACAGTCTAATTGCTGCACACATTCACGATGCCATAAAATTGTGAAAGGGTATGCTGTTACTTTTTGCTGGCAAGTGAGTTGTGATGTAAAATGTGTGGAAGTATAGGGTATGAAAGAGCTATAGTGAAATTCAATTACTGCAGCATTACATGTAAGCTTTGAGAAAAACACTACAGGAAAATGCAACACTGTGTTACTGACAGATAATCAAAGTACTGGCTGAATTTCACAAGTATTGTAAGAAGGGATTTTCTACTAAAGTTTCTTTTGGAGTTTTTTAAAGTAGAATATGTGCTGCTTCTTTAAAGATTACACAAACAACCAAAGAAAAGCGAAAGTATGAAAGGCATTAAGAGAAATCACATCCAGTCTCCTGTAAAACCTCCTGCTTCCAAAACAAATGCAGGATAGCCCTGCATTTTATTACAGGTGTCATCAGTAGATTTAGATCCAGAGCTGTGATTAAGAACTGAAATCTTAGGCTGAAACTGAAAGATGCACTTCAGCTGCAAATATATAGCAATTATCATGAAATGAAGTTCATTCCACATTTTAGCTAATCACCATGGAAACCTATATTCATCGGTTCCTAATTGGAAATGTTCCCGACCTGGAAAACACTGTAGGCTTAAGACTGCATAATTTCTTATTTGAGCTATTGTGCTATTCTTCTGTGTCTGTGACAGTATGCAATGGCAATTTTGGCAATAACCCCATAGAAAAAAGATTTTTTCTGAGATGCCTGCTTTTACAAGTATTTTTTGCACTCTGGTAGGACTCTGCCCTAAAAGGTTTCTTCACCAAGCTTCTTCTACTGTTTGTGACACTAATACCTGAATATCCAGTCACAAGTATTATCGAAGGCTGCTGTCCTAGCAACTGCAAGTTAAAAAGTTCCTGCAATAATAATCAAGGTTATGTCCCTGTTTGAAAGAAAACTGTGGTGCAGTGAAGGCATTAGACAAACAGCCAAAAAAAATGTTCTGCAGGGATTATTCAGGCTGCCATAAAACATTACACCATTAGACAGGAACGAGTAAGTACAGATTGGAAAAAACACCCTATGTAAAGTAACTTCTAACTTAGACTCACACAGCTAGACTGAACTCAAGAGTATTGTTATTTTACATAGGTACTGGCATCCAAACTATTGCTTGTAAACCAGTTATGGTGCATCGACAACCACACTGTTAAATTACAATGTAAATGCTTCCCAAACTGCTAGCAAAAGCAACTTACAAATGTATTTCTTTCATCCATCACTATCTTCAAGAAGTAAAAATGAATCCTTCTTAAACAGTTACAAAAAGGGCACAAAATACTTCAAATTATTAGTAATAGTTCTGTTTCTTCTTTCCTTTCCGTGACTAGAATTTCTGTTACCCTTCCTCCCTGAAATTCACACAAAATATACAAAACACAAAGGAATACCCAGATATGTACACCCTTATATGCATATATATACTGTTGTCATTAAAAAGAACATTTACATGTAAGTTTCATGGAGTTTGTTATAACATTAGGTAGCATTAGTCTGTACAAACTGATAGTAGTAATTTGTTGGCTTAGCATTAATTCCTACTGCCTAATTTTTCTCAGTGGGGTGCTGCTTCTTTATAAACCCTGTTTTCTGCTAGAAAATTAATTTAATGATGAGTCAAAAGAGCATATTCTTCAAAATAGCAAAATTAAAATGCAACGTGACTATGTATGAAAGCCATGATCTTCAGGTAGAGTTGAGTATGTTTGTCTGTGTTTCAGATAAACACAGTAAATAAACTAAGAAATAGACAATTTTTTTTAATTTTCATGAGGCTAAGATTTGAAATTTCATATTGACAGGACAGTGTGTCACAAAGACATTGGTTTGGTTTTCCTCTGTGTCAAATTAACTTTCTGAATTCAACCTACCCTGACAGTGAGAAGCACAGGCTAGTAATGCAATTCTTTCAGCATTTAGTGAAAGTTTTTTTGGATGAGCTACAATGAAGGTATGGAAGGTACCTTTACTCTTTCTATTCTTCAGCTTATGGTTTGGACTTAGCCTTTGGCTCTCAGTCTATATATCCTACTCATCACCTTCTGCATTTCACTCACAAAAGCTGCTGAGTATGTACTCCTACCCTTACTATGCAAACTGCTTGCCACAAAGAGTCTTCTTATTATCAGGTTATTTGCAGTAAGCTTTTAATTCTCTTTCTTTTCTTACAATATAAATTGCCTCAAGTTCATGTCTAGCCTTGGGTGGTTTTGACTACTGGTGTAGCTGATGCCTCAGGTTAGCTGTGGCCAAGTCCTGGGTATCAGGGTCCCTGACAAGCAGTGCAGCCTCTTTGGCACTAAAAGAAGCTGCCAAAAGCTGCTCCCATCTAGTCTTCCTGCCACTAATGACTACAACCTCTTGCTGTCACTCTCGCCCTTCTTTTTCCCCTAACCCTTTCTCTTTCCCAAGGAATAGTCACGAAATAACCCTGTCTGCATTTCCTCTTGTGATTCTGTGAGCATGAGATAATAAAAGAATAAGGCACCCATTTTCCTATTAGGACCGGGCCAACATTGTCATGTGAAAAGATGATGCTTTTTTTCCAAGAAGTGGTCATTATGATACCTATTGCACCACACTGCTCTAGCTTGTTTGCTAAATTTGAGTTTTCATTGGGGTTTTGCTGCCTCAAAAGCAAAAAGATATGAAAAATATTTCTAATTTATTCTTTCAGAGAAGCAGCTTCAGTTTGGCTGTAAAAGTCTTAAATGAGTGTTCTACATGTCTGTTACATCAACTTTAAAAGCTTCCAAGCTTTCAGAACCATTGCATTTAGACATCATGGCCCAGCATACTGATATCTGGCATTGAGAAAACCTTTATATTTTGTTGCAGCACTCCTTCAAGTTTCAAGTATTGATATATCTGAGAGCTGAAGTTTGGTTGCATAAGCCTTCTCCTGCTACATCTCCTGACAACCTTAAGAAAAAAGCAGTCTCCAGATGACTAAATGCATTCATTCATTTTCTTAATGTTTCCTATCTCCGAGTAGTGTTCTCTTTTTTTTTCCCTGCAAATGTTTGGCAAACTTTGAAGTCTTCCTATCTCTGAGTAGTGTTCTCTTTTTTTTTTTTCCTGCAAATGTTTGGCAAACTTTGAAGTTTTCTGTTATTCTAACACTTAAGAGCATTCAGAGTGTTGAGAGCTTTTGCCAAGGTATTCTCCCCAGGTCTTCTTATTGCCCTCAAATGAGCCACTTTACTCCTGTAAATACTTATGTGATGAATGAATGCATATTTACTGCCAGTTACCTTACAAAATGAGCATTTTTTGAGTTCATGCTTTGAATCCTTGTTCTCTAAAATTCATTGCTAAAAATGGAATGCCAGAAAGATTAATGGTGTTAAATTATAGCATACATATTTTAATTCTGATTGCTCTCTTAATGATTACGTGACAGTCAGTATCTTCTTTTCTATATGCTTACAGTGGTGCTCTGTTAGGATGGCAAAGGGATGGCAAAGTGGGAATTGGGAAATAAGAGGTTTTTTCCACTTCAGCTATGCAGAAAATGAATGCAAGAAATTAAAATTAGATTTCATTAAATCAAAAAGCAAAACAAAAGAATTCCACTTCAGGTAAAAATAATAAATACTTATTCTCAATCATATTCACAGTTAACAGAAGAATAATACACACTACTTTTTTATTTTATATAGGAGACAAGTAAATTAAGGACTGACTTGAAAAACGTGGTAGTGGTTGCCATCTTTCCCAGAAAAGCAATACCTGAAAGACTCTTCCAGGATGTATATGCTAAGGAAACTTTCCCGTCCAACCATTCATGAGACTCTCTGGTAGTCACACTCCTAACACCAGACACTTTGACTGCTGGGACCAAAGCCCCTTCACAGTGGGTGGCTCCAGTGAGCTGATGGGTGTCCTGCTTGACTCCCTACACACTCCACTCACATCAGTCAGACCAGGCTTCCTTACTGGTTCGACCCTAGGTTTCCCGTGGCAGAGTCTTAGACGTCTAGTTCCATAAAGCGTTTTATTCACGGCACAGTAACACAGCAACAACCCGAGCTGGTGCTGAGGAGGAGGATCCCCAGTGAAGGAATTCCTGGGCTTTTATACCCTCACAGTCTACCCGCACACAGTTCTTACTCTTCCTCATGAGTCTTTGGCTCCTGCTATGTCTCAGTATCCATTCACCTGGCTGGCATCATCAGTTTTTGTGCCCTTTGTTATGCAAAGGGTTCAAGGTTTATGGCCTCTTGTCTCTCTGAGCTTCCACCCAGAGCTCAATCTGCGCCTCAAACTTCAGCTTGCAAACCGAGCTAATTTAAATCCCAGTCCCCAGTGATTTAATCAGTAAAGGTCAGACTGGGACCACCCAGTTAAGGGATAATACAGGAAGTTTTCAGTTTTCATGCCAGACATGACATTTTGCACCAGGTATTTTAATATTCATTTAACAGTGGACAAAAAACATGACATTTTGCACCAGGTACTTTAATATTCATTTAACAGTGGACAAAATGACCAAATCTTGTCTTCCTTATTTTAAAAGCCATCACATATATACAGGTTTTATAATCTCCCATCTTGCAATTTTCTTCCCCTCAAGATCAGCTAAGCAAGAACTCATGCTAGAGACTCTGTTGTCCTGCTGGGAGCAGCTGCTGGAAGTTATCCTCAGATGGGAATGTTCCTCATTAGAATTTAACTTTTGAGACCAAATACAACATTTAAAAATAAAACAGTAAAAAGTTAACTAAACCACAAATAATGTTTTTGAAAGGAAACAGCTCCATGTTTTTCAGATTATATTCTTCTTTATACATTCTTCTGGTGTTTAATCTTTCAGAGCATAACCAAGTTTTATTTATTTTAGGAACATGCCTTCAAATAATGAAACCTTCATAAAATCACCCTTTTGCTTTCTGAAAATCAGTTCTGCCGATAAAATGTTGGTGTATGAACAAGATACATGTGGAAAAATCATTACTTTCTGAAAATCAGTTCTGCAGATAAAAAGTTGGTGTATGAACAAGATACATGTGGATTTATCTAAGCTAAACCCATTCTTCTATGGTGGACAATGAAATGCAGACAGAAGGACTGCATTTTTTTAAGAAAGGAATTAATTTTAAATCCTACAAGGAAGAGATAAGGGAAAAGACATATACATAGAATTCTTAAAGCAACTTTCTGAAAATCAGTTCTGCAGATAAAAAGTTGGTGTATGAACAAGATACATGTGGATTTATCTAAGCTAAACCCATTCTTCTATGGTGGACAATGAAATGCAGACAGAAGGACTGCATTTTTTTAAGAAAGGAATTAATTTTAAATCCTACAAGGAAGAGATAAGGGAAAAGACATATACATAGAATTCTTAAAGCAGAGAGGACATTGCAATTTGGAAACCTTAAAATACCCATTTTCTAAGATTAATTTATATCCATCATGTTATTAAAGTCATTTAATGGCTGCTTTTTTTTTTTCTAAAAAGACTGTTTAGGAGCTTGGACAGTACAATGACAGGTGCTAATAGAAAACCTAGAAAAAATATAGTAGTGCTGCATTAAATTAGATGGAATAGGCTGGCCGGGCTTTACAAAGTTGTTCTCATAACACTGTTGCTTTATAATACTGTGAACAGCTAAGTAAAGTTCAGAATATGAGTGTCATGATAAAAAACACTATCCAAAATCTTTTTAACTTTTATTAAACATAGAGAAATAACAAGAAAAAAACAGTTAAACTTTATGACATAAGGAACTAAACAAGGCTAATTTTAAACAGCATTATTTCCTATTATTCTCTGCTTTTGCTATAAGGTTTTAGAAATACACTTCTTATATCACAGCAAAAGGAAAATGCAGCTTCTGCTTTTGAGCTTCACTTTAGAACTATGGACTAGAGTTTAATAACTTTTTAACGATGACAAAGGACACACTGTTCTCTTGTCTGGACTGAAGAGGACACACTTCTCCCTTGGACATACATAATCCAGGGCAAGAGTCAAGGCCTGCAGGTTTGTTTGGGGCTTGTGTAGGTTTCTTTGCCCATAATGAGAAGAGGTGGTCCTGTAGTATGGACAGAGGTCCTGTGGCTCTAATCTGCATTCAGAAAGATGATGTGAACCTTCTAAGATATGAAAGCTCCTCAAAATCATTAACATACTTGAATATACAGAAAGCTGAGAAGCTGCCTTAGCTAATCCATGATGTTCTTCTCCCCAGCAGAGAGACACATGTCCTTTTCTGCTCATAACCATGCTGCCTGAAGAGGTTCCTTCTGTCAGACAGAAGAGAATGACTTTCTCACCAGATAGTTAGTCTCTGTGTGAGGTTGGTAAAGCCTACATCAGCAGCAGATTATTCCAGAACATTCCTTCAGCAACCTTTCTGAGATGAAGTTGTGGCTGGCAAAACCAGGCAAAAAGATTTTTTCAAACTATTTGAAAAAATAAAATCAGCAAAAGAGAAAGGAGATAAAAAGACATGTGAGGGAAGAAACAGTGGTATTAGAGCTTTAGGTCATACTGTGAAGCTGACATTTGTACTTACTTGTCTCCACCTGGCATGATATGTTCAGGGCATTTGTGACAACCAGTTGTGAAAGTTTTGGGTGTTACAATGGAACCTCAAAGATCTTGGGTGTGGAACCCTGGGCATTGGATCTCAATTCTTTCACTAAAGAATCTTATATGTTGGTAGGAATATCCTGTCCTCTTAGCTCTTTTTAATCCACCTAGTTAAATGTAGTAATCTCTGGTCCCACAGCCTTGTCTGTCAGACCAGAGTTTAGCACAGTTCTCCAAGGAGAATTTCGTGGGGTTTTTTTCTTGCTTAGTTTGGTTTTTTTTTTTCTTTTTTTTGAAGAAAGGAACATCTTGGCACAGTCAATATAATACTGGTATAACAACCTGTGTACGAGATGAGTTCAGAAAGTCACAGAATTTGCATAGTAAGCCAATTGCAATAATTACATTCACAAACCCAAACCATTAATTGAAGAACCTGTGTTTGAAGATAATGCCTTTAAATTGTAATGAGGTTAAATATTTCTGACAAAAGTGAATCGTTTTGTCATGTGATGTGACTTGGGAAGTGAATGTCAATCCACATTAAGTTCCATGGCTGTAACACTATTCTTCATAGACTAAAATACGTGCAAGTGAACTAAATAAGAAGCTGTGTAATACAGATCTTTTTACCCTTAAGATTGTTGCAAATGTCTATCATTAAGGCAGCTACAGCTAACCAGTCAGTTAGTGTCAATCAAAGCCTGTGAGGCATTTTACAAATTAGTCCCTACTGATATATAATGATATATGAATTAAAAGCAGGAGATGGAGCCATTTGTCATTGTAACAGCTACGTTTCCAATCAGCCTATTTAGCTACTTTTATTGTATATGACATGTGTATGCCATGCATTTATTATTGCTCAATGCATTTTAATTGAATAATACAAATGCTGGAAGGAGCTAACATTAAATCAGAATTCTTTGGGTTTTTTAATTCTACTCTGTGTATGGAAGTAGGAGGAAAATAACATTTCTTATTTTATTCTTAATTTCATTTTGCCTTCATTATTTACTTCACATTTCTTCAAGCACACAGACTTAAGTTACAACCAAAGGCTTTCTGACAATATTTTGGGGCTAAACTTCATGATAACAAAAGGTAATAGGGAATTATTGGACAGAGAGTATCCAGATCAGATTTACCTACCTCAGCAATGTAGATTAGCTTAAATCTCATTGTGATAACTGAGCTGCTCCCACATTTTACCAGTGAAGCTGAGATGAGAAACTAATCTATACTTTTCAAACAGTTCATTAGGGTTACTTCTGCACACCTGTAGTAAACCTAGGCAAAACCTTTCATGTGTTTTGATGTGCCCAAAATGTATGGTCAATTTGCTGCTCAAGATATTTGGTAGGGAATGAGGGAGCAGAAGAGAAGGTAGAATGACTTTATCACAACTGTACTGTAGCATTTGTCTATTCTCTGGCTAGGCATCACCCAAAGTATAAAAGATCAACTCATCAGTTGGCTGGTAAGCTGCAAGAACAGAAAACTGATGATGTGTCAGGAGCTGCTCTGCTCTAGTCAAATTAGGAAAGTACTGTTTTAATTATTCTTTATTGCTCTAGATTTTAAGTGGTTAAGTATCTTAATTTATCTCAATTTCTAAAATGTAGATGTTTCATGCATATAATATCCTCTATCAGAACAGTAATCCTACCAAGATTATTCTAGAGTTATTTGCATGCTACATACTGATTTTTGCATATCAGATCCTAAGTATTTTTGACATTGATTTGTCATTTGTTTGGCCTCTTTTACTCAGAAGATATGACAGTTCCATTAAATAAGTCTAGGATTTTATTTTTTTTTTAAAGTGATATAATACCATGAAGAATAAGATGTTTATCAAAGAGCAAGAATAAAGAAAACTTGAAAAAAAAATGAAGGAAATTATGCATTTCACACAACTATATCAAGTAGTTACACAAATCTGCTAGAGTATGGAAGAATAATCAAATGTAAAAGAGGGAGTTGTTAGAAACACTCTATTTTAGAAGATTTCTATTCCAAAGCTTTTTGCTTTCTGCTTTGAATTTGCAAAAACAGTCAAGGGATTTACATGTTAAAGTCCCACTGGAAGTGTCTTTGAAAGTCCTCCCTCGAAGAACAGCCTGGAAGGAATTTTGTGCAAGGAGTAATTAGGAGCTAGTGTGTACCTGCAAGCTGAGCAGATGCAGAATAACACCATCTGTGTAGCAACTCTAATTTTGCATAGAATTTAGGCCCATAATGTCACCTTTCTTCACTTATTAACCTGATTGTCTTTATTCACCACTTTATTTTCCCCTGTGCATACTCCATCTAGAGGAAGAAAACTTGGAGCAAATTGATTGCATTGGGTTTTTAACTCTTAAAAAAACTCAATTAAAGAAGAGTTAAACTATTTACTAACTTTTTATGAAGTAGAAGTACTTCTTTTGTTGTGATATTCTGCTACCACTTCTTGACATAAGGCTGAATATTATATGAACGTGGTGAAGAACAGGTGCTACAGAGTAAGAATTGACCAGAAAAGCTAGAAATAAAAGCAGGTAAGGGGATAACAGGGAATTATAAAGCCATAGGAGACCGTAGAGAAATAAGTAGAACAAAAAGCGACAAAAGAATCAATACAAGTCAAAATCCTTTTGGGAAGGTGTTTTAAAATATTTTACAGGTATGATCTAACTTCATGCTAGAGAACTCTGTGCTGTTGTTAAAATAATGGCAAAATTCCTGAAAGAGTTTGCAGATCTTTGTTTTCCAGATATAAATTAAGAATAAATGCTATTGAGGCTGAGAAGAGAGTTGATTGTTCTCTCACAGGGTAAATATGACTAAGGAGTAAGAGTTATTTACAATGAAGGACAGAACTGGCATAAAACAAATGAGTGTATATTGGTGAGGAATTAATTCAGGCTGGAAATTAGAAGCTATCTAACCATCTCAAGAGCTGGGTTCCAAGAAGCTCAGCATGTGACCCAGAAAAGTAATCCATTTTATGCTGGACCATGAGAAATTTATGAAGGCAGTTGCATGATAGTTTCATATCCTGGGAAGTGATTTGAAAATGAAACAAACTCAAACTAAACCTCCTCCTGTCAACTGTTTAGCTGTCCTGCTCTTTATTGTCGCATACTTAAACTTAAAGCAGAAATTATCTTCTGACTATATAATTGGCCACAGAAAAGAGGAATCTGGATCAAATACAGCTAACATGTTAGAAATAATAACAGAGTAACACTGAGGTATAAAGAGAGCTATTTAGAGAAAAGATTAAATTATAACAATGTCTTCCACAAAAATTTCATTAAATCTGTCAGAGACAGGTAAGTTCAGAATCAGTGAGATGAGGCTATAAACACACTTATTAGATAGAAAGAACTCAAGTGTGTAATTTCTGTGAGTGGGAAAGGTAGGGGAAAAGTGGGAAATAGCTTTTTGGAAAAATAAGAGCTCAGAATTCACTTAAGCCAAACTTTCTCTGGTTGGTTGTTTGGTTTCTTTCTAAGCAAAATAGTAAGGTTTAAGTCCTTAATTTGCAAGCATCAAATTATCCTAGATGCAGCTCAAGCTTCAACATTAGGGCACTAGGAATTATTAGAGCCGAGTAACATGAACCACATAACGAGAAGCTTCTCTTTGAAAATTAATGTTTTAGAGTGCTTTTACTATTTATTGTATGAATTCAAGGCCTTAGGTCCATGTAGAAACAAGAGACTATTTTCCTGTGACAATGTTCTGTTTGATTCATGCTGTGTCACAGACACTTGTTAAAGTAATTTATTGGCAAAGCAGAGCTAACATAGATATAAACATTCCAGTCATCTGGATGTGATTCAGAGATCTTTGCTAATGACTGGCTTGAGCAAAAGTCTGGATTTGTCTCACCCTCTGTGATAACTTACTAGAAATTGGGTTAAATTATTATGCAACTTATTCAGTGAGCTAAAACTATGAAAGTAAGCTTAAAAGGAATACCCTGCAACTGTAAGGTTTACTGGTGCTGTTTCCAGGCTCAAATATCTAGGCAGTTTCACTTCATACAAAGCAAATGTAAGTAAATGAATAAGAACACAACCTCCCTGTCCCAGAACACTATACCATAGATGGTTGGGAACAGTTTCTTCTCTGGAGTCATAACCCTGCATCTTCACAGTGGGAATTTGACTCAAATTCATCAATAGGTTTGAGATTTTCAGCACCACTGTCTCTGAGATAGATGTACCTGATTAAGAGAAATAATAATATATCTTGCCCTTCAACAGAATTTCCAAAACAATGACATGGAGAGCCACCTCTTTTTGTTTTTTATTCGTTTCATTCAAGGCACATCTGAGCTGTTTGAAAATTAGTGAAAAAACTGTTTAGTTGCATCAAGAATCTGAGAGAAAACAAGTATTTTTGTCTGTATGCAGAGGTTTTGTTCAACAACATTACTTGGTGATGTAATATTAAATGAAGAATTGTCACAACATGTTCTTTGACTAGTACTATTGAAAACTATACTATTCTCTTGAACATTAACTCAGACTTCCAGTATATACAATGCTTAGGAATTAAAGTCAGCCTTTGACTGAACACTTTTCATTTTCACTGAAGTGGACATTAATGATATGAATTCCTGATGTCTTCTATGTGATAATAATCTTAACCAGACCCCGTCTTCAGACTTTTGAAGGACTGGATCTAGAAATACACCACAAGACTATCACTGCTCAATTATACTATCAGGTAATATACTCATAATGAGAAAAAAAAAAACCACTTTCCTTATAGCCAAGTATTGCATCTTCTGTCACACTGAAGATAGAGAATTTTCTTTTTATAACAACTGTCTAGGCACAGATAAATGTATATTCCTGAAGTTTAAGATTTTGCTGAATGGTTCAACTGTCTTTATAACACAGGAATAAAAAATCCATGGAATTACTTATAAATTGTGGAATTGGCTCTCAACCCAGGAAGAGATTGGTTGCTATGGCTGCTGCTTGTGAAAGCAGCTGGCTTCCTCAGCATCTGATTATTGTAATATATTAAGTGGCAATCTCCAAGTACCGGAATTAAAAAAACAAACCAAAACCCAACAAAACCTGACCAAAAACCCCCACAGACCTGCACAGATTAAGGAAACCTTATCTGTTTGAATATTCCCTGTCTCTGTAGTCCTCTTTCTGTAATGCTTCAGCTGCTGGGCTCAGCCAGAAATACTTTATAGGACTTGATGGACAAATTGTCTCTTTCAGTATTTTAAATTCTATGCTCCTACTTCTGATAAATTCAGGTTGATGCCATGACATTTACTTTCACTTGTAAGCAGAGGTAGGATGATTCATTCATATCTATTCCTCTCAGCAGTTACTTTCTTTTTTTACCATATAACTAGAAAGAGAAAAGAAAAATGAGGGATTATCTGGATTCAGGGCTACTACATTCTGAATTCTGAAACAAATTATTCATTGCTAGCATCAACCTGTCTTTTAAGTAACTTGTACATACTGTCCTAAAACATTATGGTCAATTTTTCTTTAGGTAATTTTATGGATCAAAGAAGCAATTGCAAACAAAAAATGAAGTAAGCACATCAAAACAAAGTTGAATTCATAATTCGCTTGGACACAGATGATTGCCCCTTCCCCGCCCCGTTCCAGATCTGAAAAAAAGGTGTTTTATTTCTTTATTCACAGGTCATTACTTATGCCTGTGCGATGTCAGTGTGCTATACTGTAACAAGAATTTTCATGTTCAGCTACAAAGACTTTCAGAAGGAATCAGTTGCTTTCAAGGCTACAGCTGCAACTGAAGAAGTTCCAACTCATTATCTATATTTACATTCTATTCTGTCTGAAGATGTATTTTTATAACGTGCAGACAATGTTCTGTTTCTTTTGAAGTCAAAAGGTTTTTGCAATTGAGTTCAGAGTGGGGGAAAAAAAAAAACCCCAAAACATGCCTGTAGTTTTAAAGGGATGACTGAAAGTCACAGAATCATAAAATAGCCCAGGCTGGAAGAGACCTCAAAGACCATCTGGTCCAAACTTCCATGGGAAGCTGACATTCCATGTTAGCATGCTTAGATATGACTCATTGTCTATATTCTTTTATTATTTTTTATTTTATAACTGAATGTGTCACAACATTTAGAAAAGACCTGTAGTCTTGCAGAGGATGGATGGTTATGGATGTAAGAGTAATGTTCTTTCAGAGAAATATCTTTTATTCACATGTACTTCTGAGACTTATTTCTTACATTTGAAGTGCAATCCAGCAGCCAGTAAGTGTATGTAGGAGCTCTTTTGTAAGAAGGGGTGAAATCCTACTTCCCTTAATCATCAGATAGAATCCTTCAGAAGTAAAGGACCTGACTACTAATTCTGCTTTGAAATGGAAAACTTGGAGGCCAGAAGATTTCACCACTTTAAAGAACAAGGTATGCTGATATCAGTTATCTTAGAATTTGGATGGCTCCCTTGTTGCAAAGGTTGTGCTAAATATAGGAATGGTTTTGAACTGAGGAAGAAAATCTAAAAAATTCTGCAGAAAACCCTGGGCTAGAAAAGGATTTTTGCTTGTGGAACTTCCCACATATTAGAAATGAAACAGATGCTTAATTAAGGCCAAATTCCACTAATTTACAGGAAACTTTGTTAGACCAAAATCTCGTGATTTAGGAGAACAATAGTAGCCAGATTTGGCTGATTTGTACTGTGAGTCAGAAAGAACAAAAAAAGAAACATTATTCCTTTTTTTCTGCAGTCACTTTCACACTATCTTTCCCTCCCAGCTTAAGAGCATTAGCTCAAGAAGCAGAGAGAGAAAAGGAAAGCAAGCATTCATCTAAAACAAATTTAATGATTTTTTTGGCCATAAAGACAGGTTAATATTTTTGGCAACATACATTTATCCCTCTGCAGCTGGAATTCAGCAGCTCATAGCTGTCTGCCAAAGGAGAGGCATAATCTAGGCCATTGCCTCAACTGCTTTTGCGACTATTGTTAAAAGAATCACTTTCTAGATAAATGCTGTGAGAATCTTAGAATTAGAGAGTTTAAGTAAAACTGACAGGATTCACTTGTCCAAGCTGTAGCAGAGGAAACAGCTGGTTGCAGAATATAGGTATGGTGATATTTTTTCTAATTTCTAATAAATACACATTATTATTTCCTCCCTAACTACCCATAAATTAAAGATCAATCTGGCAGTTCTAATTCTGAGATTGCTGTATTGACAAAATCAAGCATTTTTCACTACATCCTATTAATACAAATGCAATCATGTTATCTTGAATATGGGAAGAATTAAATCACCAGAAATTTTTCATATTCACAATCCCCAATCTTTTTTCAGGTAGTGTACTAACTTTATAGCTTTCTTTTCAAACACATTTCAGTGTTGATGATACTCCCCCCCTTTTTCAATTTTCTATTTCCTTCCCTCTCTCTCTCTCCACACATACATGCATGTATATGTGTACCTATTCAAGAAAACAGTGAGAAAGTCCTTCTTTTTTTTTAACTGGGAGGAAATGGGTGCTTTGTGTGGAGGACTTCATAGAATTTAAGGGTTGGAATGGACCTTAACAGATCATTTAGTCCCAACACCCCCTGGCATGGGCAGGGCCACCACCTCACTAGATCAGGTTGCGCAAGGAACAGACTTGGAGACTGTTATTTACTCAGCTGTCTCCTGTGAAAGCGCTTAAACTAATATTCCTGGTAAACCAAACCATTAAACTCATCAGTTTCAATACTGTTCTATCCAATCCAGTAGTTTTATGGAGCTGATAAAGATCTCCTTCAAATCAGGGCAATTTTGTGGAATTGTAATCTGCTACAATTAAAACACTTTTGCATTTGGTTCTCCAGCTCTGGAGGTCATCTTTGCTCAAAGTACAAGCAGCTTAGAGCAGGTGGTTCAGGGCAAGATTTCACAGCCTCTATGGGAAATTCACTCCAGTGTTTGATTGCAGTCACTCTCATGTTGCTCTTTCTAATACAGACCAAGAATTTCCCCCGTGGTATGTTACTTGCGACTGTTGTCCTCTCACTGCTGACTTCCAAAAACAGTCTGGCTCCTTTTCTTTCTACACACCTTCATTAGGCGCTTGAACACAGCATTATAATAGGATCCCACTCAGAACCCAGTTCTCTCAACCTCCTCTCATACATTTTGTGCTCCAGCTCCATTACTCCTCATGGTGCTCCACAGCTGAATTCAATCCAATTAATCAGTCATTTTTTGCAGCAATAGTGTGTTGAAAAGCTCAGTATGGAAGAAAGCCCCTGAGAGTAGAAGTCAGAAGTTTACTGCTTCTTGCTCTTACACAAGCTCTGTGCCAGCCATCCTCCTGCCTGTTCCAGCTTATGGCATGGATTTTAAACTAGAAATATTTTAGGTCCAGAAGTAGTCTGCCCTCTGCATAGCACAGTTCCCAAGTTGATACTTCTTCCCAGCATCAAAACAGCTAAGAACAGTGATACAGATAGGTTCAACCTACCCTGTTGGTCTGTGAGAATCTGCAAAACAATGCAGTTGGTTAGAGCTTCCTAACAAGATCTGGTTTCTTACAGAGTAGGATAATTTTTTCATTGCTGTCAATTCCCAGGCTTCTGAAGAAATGGCTACAGAAGCTGTATGAGCTGATCAGTGAGGCCAGACTTCACTCATTCTCCATTAGGTCATTCAGGTGCATTTATATTGCATTGTGAGTCTCTGATTTCTGCACAGTCCAAGAGTCACTTTCTGTAGATATGTGGATTCACATATCAGTGTATCTACCCATGTATCTATCCTATGGTTTATTGAATACAGTCAATCTAGACATAGAAAACCCACTCCCCCCCCCAACAACAAAAAAACCCCAACCTAAACCAGTGAATTACTTCTTTGTGGCCATTAATGGTGAAATAAGCAGGACATTAGATATGAATTAAACATGACTTCTGTGCCAGCTGATGCAGGGAAGATGTTGGCATCTACTTTGTTGTGCTTTTCATGATAAAATATTAATTCTGTGTAGACATGGTGTGTGGAATGACAGAGACATTTTATTCTAAAATGGGTGGTATTGTCTAAAAGCTTCCCTAACTAATAACTATTTTTAACATCAATTGCAGAAAAGAACCTATGTGTTTTAGTGTAATATCTGAACAAAATAAAATTAAAACAGTTAAACACACATACTCCAACAACATGAATAAAGGTATTCAAAGAATAACAAGAAAGGAGGAGAGGAGAGGAGAGGAGAGTATTCTAAAATGGGTGGTATTGTCTAAAAGCTTCCCTAACTAATAACTATTTTTAACATCAATTGCAGAAAAGAACCTATGTGTTTTAGTGTAATATCTGAACAAAATAAAATTAAAACAGTTAAACACACATACTCCAACAACATGAATAAAGGTATTCAAAGAATAACAAGAAAGGAGGAGAGGAGAGGAGAGGAGAGGAGAACCAAGGTTATCATGGAAAAAGTCAGAAAGTCTTGAGCATAATATTTGGTAAACCTTAACTATGTATAACAGCTTGTTGGCCAGTTTCATGGCTGAATTCATCAAACTCCTTTCTCAAGCAGTATAGTAGTGAACATATCGTAGTTAACATTGTCTTAAGACAAAAACCCCCAAACTATAATGAACCACAGTGGGCTTCACTCAGTGTTTTTATATTCCTGCCATGGAGACAGACATGTTCCTCTTGTACTGCCTGACACATGTATCCCTGAATGCAATAGCCACATGAGGTCACTGTTGTTCATACATGAGTCACAAGCTTCATCACAAAATTTTTAGTTGACTGAAGCCAAAATGTGTAGAAAATAAAGTTGTTTGCATAATGCAATAACAAAAATCTGTCACATAATCTGCAAATAGAATTTATTAACATGGGAAATATTAAATCTAGACATGAATTGCATAAAATACAGAATATACATTCATAGTTTCTTTGCATTTGAAAAATAGTTTAAAATTATCCCATAGTGGCTGAAAAGAAGCAAGGGCATTATCTGCTATATTAACTGGAACTTTCTCTGTAGTAGTTACTCTCCTCTTATCCTGGTTAAAAGATGGGCTGTGCTGGCATAATCACATCAAAAGAATTTCAAGAGAGACTAAGAACTTTGTAATTTTGAAATTGCTTATATTTTTGAGAGACTTATTTTTTCTTTCTGCTTTTACATGTGAAGTTTAGCATCTTCAGAAGTATAAAACTGTAAAAGGTTGAAACATTACAAGCAATGTGACATACACTAGCATTAGAGAAGGAAATTATTAAAGAAGCATTGTTACAGAAAACTGTATTGAACTGCAGTGTGAAGCCATTCTAACTGTGAATTTACTTAAAATTTTTTGTCAATCCTTAAAATATATTATACCTATTATGCTGATAGACTTTCCCTGAATGATTCATCCATTCATGTGATTATATCAGCATATACATTATCATAACCACTTCTCTTAAAAGATTACATGGCATATATGATGAATTCAATGTTATGAGACTTCAGAGAAGGTACATTCCTTTTTTACTGAATTCTTCTCATTAAAGAATCAGGTGTCATATTCATCAATGCTATGTAGTCATGAAATTAAAAACCTTATCACGATCAAAATCACCAAGAGAATAGAACAGAAATAGCAATCAAAATGTCAGCTGAATTTGTAGAACTGCATAATTAAAATCTTACTCCCCAAACTGAATCAAAGTCACATTCATATGCTGAGATTCTTTCAGAGAGGCGCTTTTTATGCTGATGTATTTATCAGCATGCATTTAGATGCAAAAACATGACTTGTCCTACTAATAAAATAAAACTTTAAAAGTTGATTAGTTTTTGCAACATCTTTTATCAAACTACCATGCATATTAACTTCTACATTTGAGCATTAAAACCCCTCTCTACATAATGTAATAAAAGATTGCTTTAATAGGACATTAACATAGTAAAAAAACCCCAGACATATGCTCAACAGTTCTTGCATTTATTTCTTCATCCTGAAGCAGGCGAGTAAATAAAATTCCCCATATTATTTAATTATTTCATACCTTTGGATTCCAATATGGGATTTCAGGGACCATTTATAAAACATAAACATTAAATGTATTCATCTTTGGTACAAGAGGAACAAAATGATGATTCTTAAAGGACAGAGCCTGTACAAAAAATGGATGGAAAAGTAGGTCAATACAGGACATTGCCCACCGTTTCTATTGACAGTATATTGCCTTGAAACTGAAAAAAATATTTATTCTCGTAATTAAATAACCATTAGCTTAAATTCTACAGCAGGTCTGACTACACATAATGTGACCTCCATGTTTATAGAAACGAAACATAGTATAATTACAGAATATAATTAACTGTACTAATTAAGCTATAAAATACCAATAACTCTCAGTAAGTATCTCACTACAGTTTGCTGCTTAACTGAATTCATGACTGCAAGGAAGACTAAAAGAACTAGATGCAGGAGTGAGTGCAAGAGTTCATCCTGCCTCAGAATGCAACAAGATTTTCAAAATCTGTCAGAGTAATTGGTAAAAATCAGTAGCAACAGCACGTGCAGCAGATGGTTGTTCAACGGTTGAGATGGGTGTGAGTGTGCAAGGCTGCAAGCACCATTCCAGTACCTGGTAGCCACCCTGTTGTCCTGAAAGGACAAGATTAAGATTTGTTAACTGGGTCCACAAAACTGTCCTGAAAGGACAAGAAGAACTTTGTCTTAAGATTTGTTAACTGGGTCCACAAAACTGCAACTTACCTAGCACTGCTTTCACAGAGGAGTTGAACAATTACCCACAGAAATGTCTGACTGACAGGGAAGCAATAATGGTGTATCTCCACTCACAGAGCACAATGCATAAAATTACTTGATTGTTCCATTATGCAGGAAAAGAGAAAGCTCCTTCACCTCTAGTCTCAGATCACTACCATGGAAAAACTGAATACTTTTATTTTGGCTTTTATGTCCAAATAGATCTTGATATATTGTACTAAAAATTGTCCTAACATATCTGACCTTTTAAACCATACCAGCTGTCAATTGTTGTACAAGATAAATATATGAGACATATTTTCAGGAGCAAGCCATATGACAAAAAAATTTCAACTTGACGTTGCTTAGGTGTTTATCAACTAGTGAGTTGCTTCTTTCTTCTTCTATTTTTTCTAATAAAGTATTCCTGCCTAAGCAAGCAAATGAGCCAACATGAGTCCTGCTACCTTGTCTTCACTCTGTAACAAAAATCCTTACTGAAATAATTTATCACAGTGTAAGGAGCATATTTTTTTGAGTAGAATCCCTTCAAGATATTGGCAAGACATCTCTGGCTTCCCCAGGAAAGAAAAAAATCTTCTTTGCTAGAAATACATGCTTTAGTGCCAGCTACTGTTCCACCTAAAAAATCAGCAACACAGAGGACTACTTTTGATCACTGAGCGTTACTGCCCGATGTGTCACTCCAACATGGGGCAGGTGGAGGGCTCTTATATTAATTTTGAAGTGAGTTTTAATTTATTCTCCACCTGTTCTTTCACTGAGAACTTATCTCCCTTGCCTCAGTAACCCACTTCATCAGGGTGTCTGTCAAGCCAATAAAGAGGAGACAGGGTAACATATTTTTGCGTGAGTCATATGCTGGTAATAGTCTGAGCTATTTTTCTGTCTGAAGTAGCACAGCTCTTTCATCTCACAGGTAGTTTTACTACTACTTGTTAAAGGTTTAAAGGAATGTATGGCCAGTCTATCTTAGAGGGCAACTGACACATAGTCAGAAAACACATCGGGGAAATTTTAGATCAGTGGGGTTCAAATATCATTTAGAAGAAGCAAGCAAAAAAAACCCCTTTCACTATAGCCCTGTGATCTCAAAGATAGCTGTAGACAGAAATCAGGTCACCCCTGAACTGCCACTTCTCAGTCCTAAACAAACCCAATTCTCTCAGCCGTTCCCCATGCGACATTTGTTCTAGACCTTTTATGACCCTCGTTGCCCTTCACTGGACTTGCTTCAGTGTCTCAATGTCCTTTTTAAAGTGAGGGCCCAAAACTGGACACAGTACTCAAGGTGTGGCCTCACCAATGCTGGGCACAGTTTGATGACCACTTCCCTAGTCCTGTTGGTCACACTATTGTTGATACAGGCCAAGATACATACCATATATATAGATACACATAGGTTGGAAAGACATACGAAAGAATGTGTAAATATACATATACAGAGAAGAAATTGCATTTGTAGAAACAAACGTGCTTACGTGAAATGTTCTAAAATAATATTCTTTTCCTCCTGAAATAAAGGCAAATTCACCAAGCTTACTAAGAGAGATAAAAGAGGTCAGAAGACCACTTGTCTTTCCCTTAGACCAACCTTTTCAAACAGAAGTATCATATAATGGAGCCCGGATACAGGATGTGACATTTCAAGAGCATATCAGTTGCCCTTCAGTGCATTCTGTATGAGCTTAACAAGTCAATGTTAACCTGGGTGACAACTAATTAAGACACTACTAATGAGGCAGTAAAAATCAGGGTCCTTAGAGATTTCTGATTACTGACATCTATAGCTCTTTGGTCATTATATTGGGGAAATGTCCCTGAGTGAAAGTTTGAATGTTTCAAACAGGTTTTCCACAACACAGTCTTTTGTGGAAAATAGAAAACAAATGTAGCTAATCATGCATATATCAGCAAAACATGGAACATTATGCCTTTGTGTTCATGCAGAAAGAAGATGTGTCTGATGTAGATGTTTAGATTTACAATGGCTTAATAGAAACAATATTTGGCATATTCAGACACAGAACTACAAACAAATGTGCTGTCACTCTGAAAGCTTTCATATGGTTGCAATTTTCAAATTAGTAAACTGAAATTTATCTAAAAAGCAACATATTGTTATGCTCTAATGGGCAATTATGGCATAACTTATTTATTTAGTTAGTTATCTGTTCCAGCTTAAATTCAATTTCTCCAGATTTTGGGCTAAGAATCCCCACATGGCTTTTACAATTTGGCTACTGTAAAGCCTACTCCTTTCTCAAGAAGTAGACAGTTTTTGCTGGGCTATATTACAGGAACATATATACTACAGGACCTGGCAATACATCTGAGTAAATGTGACATGTCTAGGCATTTTTTCATGTACTTACCACCCCTATTACAAGAACAGTGTAAAGCAAACACTCCCTTGTCATAGCATAACCTTGCATACAGTAAAGCAGCAAGACTGATCTGAGACTACTCAGAGAGAAAATATCTAGTCTTAGCACACAGGGAGAAGTTGAGTGAGGCCAGATTGCAGCCAATTGACCTGAAAGGCAAACATCCAAGCTCCTATATTAGTTCCATTGATGCTCTACTGACTGAAAGGCATTTATATTTGTGGTAATTTCCCTGTGCTTTCTCTCCTGACATTATATTTTCCTAGTTTTAAAGCAGAGAACACGAAAAAGGTTGCCTTCTTTATCCCATGTACATAATCCTAACTCAGTAATGTTGTTTTCTCAGATTCAGCATCTTTCCCTGACCCAAACATTAACTGCCCACAATGTAAATGTCTATATATGAAACAGTTGCACTAAATGAACTGGCTTCATTGTCAAAGGAAACCAGTCTGTATAGTCAACTTGAGGAGGAAATGCATCTATAGCTTCTGTTCATTATAATTACTAGATCTCCATTGAATACAGAGATACTATATGATGATTTTTCAGATTTTTTTTTTAGAGGCCTCCAAGAATTACTTCAATTTGTTTAATAATGACCCATTGCTCAGTGTAGTTACATCTGGAAAAAAATGTTGAAAACATGATCTTGTTCCTTTGACCTTCATCTGAAAGGCTATTTCTTTAAAGTATCAGATCTTTTACAGCTACATATCAAAGTGAATTTTGGAATTCATTTTGATCTTCATTTACAAAATCAGAGCATACAGAAGTGAGGACGCAAAGTTCTCATCGATGAATCTCAGAGATAACCACAGCTGGAATATTAGACTCAATTCCATTTTTGAGTTTTACATAGTCTACTGCAATCTGTTGAAAGATTTGCATTGATGTGCATACCTACTGAATTAGGTTCCAGCTACTTAGATTCTTTTAGAATTTTGTGGAGAAAAAAAATGAATTCTGAGTTAAATTTGATATTTATAGTGGTCAGATTTTCAGTGCTCCTGAATGATCTGGGTGTCCTTGTTATGCATATGCATACTGCACATGATCTATGACTTTTTATTGGTGACTTTTCTTTCAAAGCAGTTAAAAAACCTAAAATATTCTTCTCAGAACCGCCTTCAATTTTTTAAAATATAGTCCTGACACAGAGATGTCCAGAATTGGCCATTTCAAGTACTGCCAGAAAAGGAGTAATTATGTCCCTGTTAATGCATGTTCTTTACATATGTCAAGAAAATATTAGTTTCCCTTCATAGATGCAATATTAAAATTGCATATCTGCTTTGCTGACTACTGACATGCTTCCTCCATTGAAGCATAATAAAAATAAGGATGTCACTTACATGGATTATACTGTTTTATGCTATTCCTCAGATAAAACTGTAAATGCCCTCAGTGGTATCTGCAAAAAGCAGTGCATTGTCTCCTATATTACGAATATGCTTTTTATTCCACTTCTTCTGAGATTTACTTTAGGAAAAAAAACCAACAACCCAATTATTTTCACTGACTCAGTACGAGCCACTTACTAACCTAACCTGTTGACAATATAGGTAACATTTTCAATTCATGGTTATATATTTTTTCTCTTAGCAAATGGTCATAGTATTTTATATCTCTTTCTTTGTTTTAAAAGTAATTACATCATACCTATTAAGAAAATCCCTCACTGTGATTATATTCACAGTATTTTAGGATTATTTAGGTAGCGTTTGTGGTCCCTAATGTAAAAATTGTAGTTGAAATCTACACAGTTCTCAGGATAGAGGTGGAGATTTAGACCTTCTTGCTCCCAGAACTGTGTGTTTAATAGTACTAGAACAAAATACACCAACAGTTTCTGAAGGAGGAACCAGAAGATGAAAGTATCTTCCCTCCCAGATAAAGACTCTTGTCAGTGGTTTGTTACAGCTGTTTTCCCTCTTTCTCCTGCATTTTTTGCAGAACGTCCCATTTTTACCATGGTCATGAGAAACATCTTACTACTATGGCATAAGTGCTGATTAGGACAGTTTCCTTGACAACAGAGTAGTGTGTAGCTGCTTCTCCAGATTAGTCACACAAGATCTAGTAGCTACAAGCAAAAGTATGAACTATGTGATTAACGGAGGTGAAAAAGGTTATTTAGCCATACTATGTACAAGAGACATTCAATCACATTTTCCTCATTGGCTCACACTTTATAAGACAATGATGACCCATTACACCTTTCTAAATGAGATTCATAAAAGCCTAATTGCATAAGAAAATTTTTTGATTCTCTGGTTCCATTTTCATATACATGACTATTGAAGATTATGGGGAAGTGGCTATTAACAAGATTTCAGATAATCCACTCTTTGTAGCATTTCCTGTTGATTTTTATTCAGATAAAAGACCTAACAAACTATTGCTTATCACTGTATTTCATGATCTCTACAGAAACCATGTCTGTCAGAAATTTTACTGAGGCTCTTTTTGAAGCTATCAGTGCACTCAGTACTCTTGGAGGTCGGGCACTGAAAATCAAAACTCTTCATTAGAGCCCAGGTTTTTCCCCCTCATTACCAACTTTAACGCTAAAGAGACTTGCAAAATCTTCTGACAACAAGAGTGAAGAAAAATTTTCAGCATGTTGTGTCACCTACACTCGCAACTCCATAAAACCCTCATACATATGCAAACACAAGTTAATGACTTCTCTGGGGTACATCTCTGCTGCCTTCTGCTGCACAGTGTGCAGAGCCCTCAGGCCTGTAACATGCTGGTTGGTGTTGTTTGGAGTATATCAGAGATCCCATCTGCAAAATGCACCCAGATTTCTTTTGCAGGGAAACAGAAGCCTGCGTGGACATGCAGGGAGGAGAAGAAAAGGTTGTAAAGAGCTGGTGTATGGTCTTCTCTTGTCCCACCAGGATAAACTGATGTATCAGTGCCTAGGCTTTGCTTTCAGGACTCCAAGCCTGAGTCATATTGCAGCATTCATGACTCCTACCTCATCATTCATCATTTTCTGAAAATGGAAATCTTTAAGCTTTTAAATATATATTTCAAGATTGATCTGAGAATTAAAATCTTGGAGGAAGCCTCGGATGAATCCTTTGTTACATTGGATGCTACTATATAGTATCAAGCTAGGTTCGCTACTGTTTTCCTTTCCTACATTTATATCTCACCCAATTGTAAGTAATTTATCACACAAAAATGCACTGTTATTCACTATTCCAAGAAACAGAATGCAAATATTTCCGAGTTTGACACACAGAGTGTGTCACACCTTGTGACCATGTAACAGCAGCACATGACATGAAGATAAAATCCACTGGAAACATATCAGTCATCACTCACCACCTCTCTTTCAAGATAGTGAATATAAAACTGTTTAATAATCACCTACTGCCTTATTTTTTTTCCAGCTAATAAGCCATACTTAAAAGTTCTCAATTAAGATAAAATGTAGTCTTCCACAATTTTCTCATCATGCCTCAAGGAAACATTTGAGACTCTTGTGAAGATGTTTTGGCCTATTTGAACAGGAGTATGTTTCACTAATATATCTCTCAGCATCCCTCTGAAGAGGGAAGTTTACAGAAGTAATCAAAATAAGATTTCAGGGCCTGTTTGTTCTGTGACTTTGACAAAACCTGTTGAGAGCATAAAAATCCCTGTTCAGGACTACAGCTTTTGGAAAAACAAGAAACTGGGTGTAAAATAGGGTAATTTTCTGAGATGCTAGAAATCTTCACGTTGCTTGTATTAGGACATGAATAGAAGGAACACTCTTAAAGATAAATATAATGTTTATAGACATTAATATGGCAGGTCAAATGGAAAAATTATTCTCTTTTATTGAGAGATAATGATTACTTCTTATGACTAAATTTTATAGTGCTGCATTATTTACAAAGCTTTGAGCAGACATTAAAATAGTCATTACCAAGGGGAGGATTCTCCTTTCATTCTGTCTCTGTTCTTTCACATAAAAGAACATATTGCAAATGTAAACACGCATTGAGCTGAATACATACAGTATTTTTAACACTCTT
>NW_008669710.1:121275-135561 GCF_000695815.1 Acanthisitta chloris
TAGCTGTGATATAAAAAACTGTTTTTGTGACAATGGTTTTATGTGCTTTTTTGCAAGATTTTCTTCTGATATATGTGCTGTCAGAATGCACATGCACAACATATTTATGCTCTGTTGACCATCCATATTTAAAATATAGCAGCTGGATATAGGACAACAGATGCAGTCAATCTCAAATGTCTGTATATCTCAGCTTTGCTAACTGAAGAAATCCAGGTAGCTTTTTAATACTTACATACCTTGACCCTTCCGTGTTTCTGTTTCCTTGCCTGTGACTATTTACTTAATTTGTATGAACAGGAAAGAAAAATAAATGCATAGACTATTATTACAGACAAGATTAGGATTTTCAAGACACACAACAGGAGAGGTACCCTCTTTTAAGCCCGGACATTACATGAATAGCTCCCAAAGACTGTGCTTCTCTGAGACCCCATTTTATACTAATTTCTCTCTGCAGTTTTAGAATCCATATGTGGAACAGGCTAACGGCAAGTGTTAGCCTATACCACCAAGAAGGCACTTTTCCCCTCTGCTGGTTGCTCATCTGAGCTAATAAAAAAGCTCATGAACCAAGGAAAACCAGATGCTAACTGCTATCTCTGTGCAGCTGCAGATGGGTTAGCTCAGAAACCAAAGTCATGCCCATCATCAGTGCAGAGCTGCTCCCTGCTTCCCTGCACATGGAGGTGTGACTCTTAATCAGAAGTTTCAGTTGGCTGCAATGTTGTTAAATATTGTGTGGGCCTACATGAAAGGAATAATCAGGACAGAAAAGGGGTGGGAGGCTGAGCTCCATTAAAATCTGTAAAATGTAAAAAGAAGGTCTTACTCCTTTGCAAAAGCCACAGCCCACAAGGGAGCAGATTATTGCTGTGCAATTGATGTATCCATAAGCTGATTACATGGTGTGTGGGGTGGATGTGCAGAGATATGAGGGAGAGAAGGGAAGCCTATGGTCTTATGGACTGAATAGGTTTCTGGTGAAGTAATGGTTCTTACAGCAGTCTCACTCTGTGGACTGACATGGCAGCTGCCATATGTATGCTGCAAAAAGATCACCTTGAGTGAATCATTCAAAATAAATGCATTGAGGAGAGATAAAGCAGACAAATCTGGAGAGAAATGAATTCGACTCATACAGACTGGTGTTAAAAAAAAGGTAACACTGATCATATTCTCTTATTTGTGATGATTTGCATTATCCCAGTCAGCTCTATCCACTCCTAGAATCTTGTTTGATGAAATGAAAATCACTTTAGTAATATAGTTTGCAGAGGGCATGGAGAACAAGATTGTTTATTCTTATAACTTTATTACTCTGCATATTTGCAGGAGAAGTTGCTTACAGTAAGGAGAAAAATGAAGGTTTATAGCCTGGGTATTCACTTCTGATATTTGTTGGGTTTTTTCACTTACGTTTCATTTCCCATCTTGTTTTCAGATAATTAAAAAGAAAGCTACAAATAGAATCAAGTTGAAGATTCACTTGTAATAGGGAACCTTGGCAATCTCAAAACCTGCATGACTGAAGGATCTTCTTGATTGTACTTTCAATATTTTTGATCAAATTGATATAATGGGAAAATAGCGTAAGTGGGAGCAATATCCAGTATCTCTGAGTCTTTCTCTCCTTTATACCCTGTAGCCACATTTTGAATGCACAGGTGCTGTGATTTTTTTTCCTCAGTGTGGTTCAAGCAATTATCAGACTGTTCTGACTAACGTTTTTCAGAATCAACAAATGGGAAAGAAAATCTAAGGACTTGCAAAAAGATCAGTTTGAGAGTTTCCTGCTGGAATTAACAGCAAATGAACCACAGAGTTCTTAGGAAAGTTTGGGGTATGGGAGGGATTTTAGCAAGTGAAGAAAGAACTTCAGTGAGGTGAAGAAAGCTCAGTGACAGAACCAACACCTACAGGCAGTGAGACCAAAGAGAAAGTGAGTCAATATGTGCGAAAAGAACAGTGTCAGGGAGTAAAACAGCTGAAGAAAAAGTGATAAAGAAAGAAAGAGGAACAGGAATAAAATGTGATTGGAGACTGTAGTTGTACTATGGATGATTTATTTATGTGAAATCTTTCTAACAAGCAGTGAAAGATTACTCCAGGTTGGTTAAACCTTCTTAGACAAAATAATCCCAAGAAACAGACTGCAGGAGAGATTTATTTTGGACCTTTACTGAATATAATGGTAGAAATAGGACTGAACTTTTACCCTCAGAAATAAATGTTATCTTCTTTTAATTATTGACTATTTTATTCACTATAATCTACTGCACAGTTTCTTGAGGGTCAATAACAAAGAGAAAGGTTTTGCATTATTTCCAGAGAACTGTAGGAAAATGCTGGTAAAATTCACATTCGCTGAGAAGTCTTCAAGCTAAAGTTAGTCTATGTTTGTTTGTGGTGCTTCTAGCACAGGTGTATGGGAGAGTAACACTCATTAGCTGGCTGGAGAGATGGAGATGGGAAACACATGGAAGTTACGTATGCATAGTTAGGTGAGGGCATGAGGAAGTGAAATGTACCACAAGAACTTTAGTGCCAAACAAGAAACAATACATTTATTTTCTTAAATACAAAAATAGAGATAGGTGCTTTGCATCCACAAAATGAGTGAAATAGGTCTCTCAAGCAGGAAGGCTCTCCTTACAGAGGAAAGTAAAGAGACATGCTGGACCATCAGTAAAAGACACAGGTAGAGGAGAGCAACAACAAATCTTAAATAAAAAAGTACAAAGTGTAGGAACAACAATAAAGGCCCAGATTTGGTGGCTGCATGAATTGACAAACCTTTCCTGTTCAAATCTAACCCCAAGGCAGAACATGAAAAATTGCTAAAAGCATTAATTGCAAGAAAACTGACAGAGCTGACATCTGCCACAGCTGAAGAAAAAAATGAAATTAGATCCCTTTGAGATACTCAGTGAATTTAGGAGCAACTGAAAAATTCTGCAATAAATCTTAACAGGATACACAAAATAGGAGTTTAAAGGACACAGTTCTTTAATGGTACAGCCTTTCTAATGTTCAGTTTTTAAATGCACAAATGTATTAAACATCTTATGATACAGTTAAAGGCCCAATCTCTGTCCTGAAGAATTCAATTTATATTTACAGCACAGTTTAGACAAAAAATATTTTATAAAAAGAATTAGAATTGGTAATATCAGGCTACACTGGTCAGGTGGTTGTTTGTTAAGCTTACATGTGTCTCAGTGGTTTGTGAAACCCATGTTTCATGTTGGAAAAAGCATGTCAGAGAATAATTTTAAATAGAGGTTTAAAGAAGTTAATGAAATAGACCCTAAATTTCTAAAAATAATCAGAGACTATTACTTCTAAATAATCAGATTGCTAGAAAATTCAAGAGCCCATTACTAAGAAGGAAAAAAAATAATCATAATTACAAATCAAAGCTTAAACTAGTTTTACAGGTATATGGTAGTTTGGTGATAGCAGGGAAGAAGTTTACTTCACAGTTTTTATGAAGAGATGGCAGGTTTGTTATAGCTTCTTCCACCAAAAGATCTCATTCCTGTCTTACATAGTTTGACCTTAACTTTTTATTTCACTGTTAAAGAAAAAGAAAAAAAATCTGAAAAAAACCCCCACACAAAACCAAAACTGTTTGGGGGTTATTATTATGACTAAACTAATATACATTTAGTGGTCTGAAAGGTTAATAATTTTCCAACATTTGTCTTCTTTTAACACAGTAACATCTTGCTACTATCATCTCCACATATTAAACCTATCTCAAATCTCGGTGTCAGCTATATAGCTGAAGAAAATCACCATTCATGAAAGATAAATGGAAAGGATATTTTTCAAGTAAACATAAACCAAAACACAGTTTGTTGTTATCCAAATGCCAAGACATAAAATGTGACACTGGTATTTGAGCAACTTTTTGAGCTAGTCAGCAAAACCTGATCCATTAAAGCCTTTTCCCTACTCTTTACAGACTGAGTTATCACACAGCTGGAAGCTGTTCCTGTTCTGTTTGTACCACCTTTCCAAGCACAGGCCTCTTTGTCCATGCCTTCCCTATCATATAGCACTGAGGACTTCTGCCTAAGAGCCAAAGGACCTGCAAATTCAGATGGTGACCCTGAGCACTGCTTTCCCCCAGCACAGAAGGGCTCTGTGTTCACTGTGCTGAAGTAAAGGCATGACTCCTGCTTTTGTGCCCCTGACCAGGGGACTGTCAGCAGCCCACCCTGCCACAGCCGGGCTGGGGTAAGGACTACCAGGGACCCCACTGTCTGGCTCTCCTGCAGTCTTTGCGGGGGGGGGGCTTTGGGAAAGCTGCATCTCCCCACCTGTGAGCTTACTGTCTGGCTCTCCTGCAGTCTTTGCAGGGGGGGGCTTTGGGAAAGCTGCATCTCTTCCCAGCTTTGATTTACAGTCTGATTCCATTCAGAGTTGTACAGCATCTCTGAGGGGAAAGCAGGAACTTCTTCAACTGGTCTTTCTACTAGTAGAAACATAACGGGACATAATATCCTAAAGGATGTGAGTGGATATGAATCATGGCAGAAGAAGATGCCTGACTCTGGAGAAACTCGTACTGCCTATCTTTGGCAGCACTCCGCTCTTGCTGTTGTGGCAGCTCTCTGCTCTTGCTGCTCACTTTCTGCCTCTTGACATGCATTGCATTGGGAACATCTAACTGCCACTGCAGCAGGCAGCAAGGCACCAGAATTCTTTAGGAAATGTTGCCTGAGATGACAAACTAATAACAAGAGGGGACGATGAAGGGATGAGGGGAACAGAGCAGTCAGATTTAGCAAAAAATCAAGACCAGTATTAATCAAAAATCCAAAGGATATGAAGAAGAAAAAAATTGCCTATATTGCAAGGCTAGGAGACTTGTTAGTACACCAGAATTGGAACAGCTCATTTGTGAGCATGAATTTGTCCTTGTTGGCATTACTGAGACTTGATTGGGTGATCTGCATGACTGGAATGTTGAATTCACTGGCTGTAATCTATTTAGGAAAAATGAAGTTGGGAGAAAGACTGAAAAATGACATTTCATGTAAAAAATGGCACTACCTCTTTCTAAGTGCTGCCAGTGTTGACGTGATCAATATTGAAGGTTTATGGGTGAATATCTAACTGGCAAAGTGCAAAGTACCAGTTGGGATTGGCTGCAAGTTACCATATTGCAGCAGGAAGCCAGGGGCTCAGGAGTAAGTGGCTGTGTAATCAGAGGGACTTCAGCCTGAGTGACATATGCTGAAGAAATTCCGATGCCAATGTTAAAACTATTCTAGAATTTCAAAAATTCATAGGTGAAAATTTCTATCATATTACTAGGTAAAAAATCATGGTTATATTTATACAAATTCCTAAATTTACTGTTTGCCTGGAAAAGCCCAGTCAGCACTGATTCTGTATTGATTTAAATGGGTTGATTTCAGTGAGTTGATAGCAATTAAGAACCAAATTAAATGGAGCTGGGGGGGGATAGTATCACAATATAATGAGCATACGTTGAAGAAAAGACTGGAGAAAATAGATAAAGGAAACAAATGTAAAAGAATATACAATCATTTTATAATGGACCTCACCAGATCCAAGTAAAACAAAATTAATCAATTACAAAAGTGAAAAGGCACTAAGACCTGCCATGCCTGCTAGGGTCAATAGGATGAGAGACAATCTGGGCTTTTTAAAAGGATATTAAAAGCAAAGAAAAGAGAAGAACAATATTGGCTTTGTGCTAGCAGATGGAAAATGCAGAATAAAGAATAATAATGCAGGCAAGCCATGTGTGCTCGGTGCATAGCTAGGTTTAGAAAGGGAGAAAGCAGAAATTTTATCATAAGGCAAGGCTGAAGCACTTTCTATTCCAGTAGTCACTCCAGAGAATTAAAAGGCAGTTACTAACAGCATACATTTCCAAATAAAAAGGTCCAGGTTATTTTCATTGAGAAGTTTTACAAAAACTAACAAAGAAATTCTCTGGACCATTAATACTGATTCTCCAAAAGAATTAAAGCACCAAGAAATCTCCACAGAAAAGGAGGAAAATTAATGTTGTGCCAATATTTTAAAGGCGTAAATCAGATGACCTGGACAATTATATACCTGTTAGTCTAACATTGATCTGAAGCAGAATAATGAAACAGCTGATATAAGACTCAATTAATAAAGAATTAAAAGAGGATAATTAATGCTGATAAACAAGAGTTTATAGAAAACAGATCTAACTCAATGCCTTTTATTGATGAGATTACAAGTTTGGGTTATGATGGGAACCATGTAAATTCAAAAAATATAAACTTTTGTGAGCTCATTTTGATGGCAATTCAATTAGGAAAACTGTCAACATAGAGTATATTCAGTTAGTCAAAAAGGTAGCTAACTGATATGCCTTGAATTGTAACTTTAAATGGAAAACAACCTCTGAATATGTCAACAGCACCTTGTACTATCTACCATTTTAATTATTTCTACATAAAAGGAAAAAAATAAATTGCTATGAATATAGTTTGAAGATGAAAAAATAGCTTCAGTGGCACACTGTGAAAGGGAGTGGCTCTTTCTATGTAACTTGGGTAACCTGACAAGCTGAACATAAAGAAACGTATTTGTCTTAGCAGGGCAGAATGCAAAGTCCCATAGTCAGGAAAAGACAAGGCAATTCAGAGGGAATCCATGCAGGAGCCTGTCCCAGGAAACAGAACCAGAGAAGGAGCTCCAGAGGTCATGGAAGATGTACAAGATGGACAGGACATCTCATCAGGATGATGAAAGTAAAAATGCTACAAGGATTTTTGCATCTGAAAATGCCAAATGCCCTAATAATATAGTGTATTCACTTTCACAGCCCACAGTGCTAGAAGATATTGAACAGCTAGGGAATACTATTTTAAAAAATGCTGTGAAAATGATTGAAGAATTGAAAAAACTGCTTGGTAGTATAACACACAGGGAGAACAAGGTCTTTAGCTTATCAGAAGGAAGATTATATATTGAAATAGCAACAGTCTAGACAAGCTTATAGAGAGAAGAAAACTTAACCTTTTTGATTTCTAAAGGGAACTTTCCAGTGTTGCAGGCAGAAGCTGAGCAGGAAGCAGTTCTTCAGAAATAAGCTTTAGACTAGAATTCAAATGCAATTTTTTTAATATTATATCTTCTACTGAATCCCTAAGATTTATTACAGAACACTTTGTGCTTTCCATGTTTTCAGAAAATTTTAAATAATGTCTGGAACAGCATTTCCCAAGTTTAGTTCTGTCAAAAAGGATTGTTTATGACCTCTTGCAGGGGACAAATCTGGGTAAACAAAGGGACCCCATTTCACCTAGAAAGCCATCAAAATGTTATAAACAAACATAATTAGGGTCATTCTTCTCTCCAATCTGTTGTGAGAGTTACAAGGCCACTCACGCTCTCGGGAAAACACTAAGGTTTTCCAAAATCAGAGTCCAGAAGAGATCTCGTTAGACCTGCTGTATGTACTTTACATTTCCTTTTTACAGTTCACTCTTCACGGAGTTCACTAATCCACTGCATGACAAAGTGAGCATGCCTTGGGCACAGCTGCCTCTTGTAGTTGGCATCTTTGCACCAGTTTCCCCCGGCCGGGAGCGGCTGCACTGCCGGAGCGGGCGGTGGGACCGCGGGCAGGGCAGGACAGGGCAGGGCTGAGCGTGCTGCTAGCTGGAAATCTCCACACGCACAGGCATCCCCAGACTGCCGTCGCCGATGTCGAGTGCCGTGTCTGTACATGAACACAGTGCCCTCTCTTGACGGGTCTCACTTTACAAAGAATATCAAGGTTCAGCTGTGTCTGAGCACTACTAGAGCTCTTCCAACTGCTCAAAAGATAACCAGATCTTTCCACGTACGAGGGTTCATTCTATTTTTTATCGACTTGCCCAACAAGACTCCTTACTGAATATGAGCCTTTTATTTTTATCCCTTTTCCCATAAGATTTCTTTTTTACCCCTCCATTTCTAAGACCATAATCACACTTCTGTCACAGCTTCACCACAGAAGAAAGCATCCTTGTGTTTTTCAAAGGCCAGGATTTATTTTCACTAGCAATTAAGATATTTGCTGAAAACAGAGCCTGTTTGTTTCAGAATTAAAATATGTCACAATATTTTGTTAAATAGATTATATCAAATACAAACTTAATAAATGAAAATTAGATTTGACAGTGGCGTATGGAAAAGGCAACTTTCAAGTATATTAATAGCAAAATCCTAAAAAATATAATATTAATGGGAAATCATACATGATTCCATGACAGGGAAGCAAACAGAAAAAAACAATGGTCACAAAGAATAATTTGACCTCCACACCAGCCAATTTTACAAGTGAAAAGAAATTCCAATGCTATGAAAATGATTTCTCCCTTGTGTTACCTTGCCCTAGGCAAAATAAGAACACATTTATTTTCCAGATGAGGTATATAAGAAGCAGAATGTTTAATCGACTTGCTAAAGGTTACACAAGTTTATAGGAGACAGATAACAAAAATCTACTGTGTGAATGTCCAAAGTGCCTAACATATGAAGTGTTTCAAATCTCTGTACTCACATCTACTGAAATGTAGGATCGATAATATTAATTTACCTATACAATGCTTTAACATCCACAAGTGAGAAAACATTGACGAAAAGTAAAGTAGTGATAGCATTATTAGATTCTTCTTTTCCCCTCAGAATGGCCAATAAAAGCACAGAAAATTACAGTGTTGGTTAAGAAAAACATTGTATAGAATCCACAGAGAACAATGATAAGCCTTCAAGTTGACAATTTTGTTAACCATCCTCCTGCATGAAGTCCGACATGTTAAGGAATCCCTACTCCTCTCCAATTTCTCTTTTTTCCCATTCTCCCACCCATGGTGTAGCTGCCTGAGAATTGTGGTGTGCTGCAGTTTGTGGCCCAGGAAAGTCAGATGCCCTTGGGCACTACTCTGCTGAGCTCTGCTCATACCCACTGGAAGCCCTGTCCTGCAGCCCACTGCAGGAGGTCAACTGAGCTCCTGATTGCAGCACCCCCCAAGATAGGTTCAGCATTCATTCTCATGCATAATTCACTATTATTTTCTACTAGCATTCATTATGGCAGGTATGTGATGGCTGCATTGCCTACAAAGTTGGTGTATGACAGAGTGTCAGGGACACATCATTCTCTTCTTCAATCTAACAGCTTGCCGAGCTTCACCATCCTATTCCCTTCACATTTTGAAAACTGTCTTGTCCTTTGCCTGCACACAAGAAGTGAGATTGCTACTGCTGTTACTTCATCCACTCATTAGCAGTAATAAAATGCCCAGAAAATTCCCTTACTGGTTAGTATTGCTAAGTAGAAACGATACATCGCATTAGTTTCAAAATCTAGTTGCTCAAAATCAGTAAATAATCTGAATGCTTTAACTGAATGGATTATCCTTATTACTGTTATCACTTACATCTCATCTAAGGCATGGATATTGTTGAACAAGGAATTAAATCTTATTCTTCTCTTTACAACAGTTCCAGTGACCCATTTTTGTCTCCAGTAGCCAGACTGCATGACATGGCCTCACATCTCCAGCACAGGTTGGTAGGAATAACAGGTTTTGCAAATAGGAGCCAAGTACTTTTTCATCTTTGTAGCAGCCGGGATGTATCTGTCTCTCATTTCATTCATGAAATGATGCCCCTCCTAATTTGACTCACCCTCTGGCTAGTTGTTTTCTGGTGACTTTTACAAGTCTTAAATTCATGCCTGAAAGAGATAACAGTGCTCTTATCATTCAGTTAAGACAAAGACTTACTTAGAAAATGTACACATTTAAACCCACCTTAATGTTTCAAATATCATTATTTTCAGTAGAAACTGCTTCTTAGTTAAATGGTTTTCAGGAATCAGACTATTATATGACAGATGATTTTGTCACTATGCAAAATGTGAAACCTGTAATCAACTTGTTATGGCATTTCACAAAAGTATGTGACAGTAAAATAAGTAAACTGTCATTTGGGCAATCAAGTCTTGAAATCCTGCAGGAAGAAAAAAAAGTACCTGACACTCAATCTTCATGGTAGGGATGACGTTCAAAAAATCATTTAATACTGCTACAATCTTAGAGGTTTGAATAGAATTTTTATTGCAGTGTGCTTAAGCCTGCAATAATTTTGTATTATGTTTTAATCACTTATTTCCCCCTAATTGATTTTTTCCCCATGCATGTCACACAGCAAGGTCTGCTCTGTTAACAAGGTGCTGGTTAAATTGAAACAGTATTTTCCCTTTACTGTTGATGACAACATTATCAATTCCGAAGCATTTTCAGACTGGTTTGATATGAGAATTGATACAGTACACAGGAACGCACGCTGATTTATGGGTGCCTGGGACAGCCTGGATAGACAGTGCTGGCGGCAGGGAAGGACAAGCTCCTACACGGCTGGAATGCTTGGGATGACGCACCACTGAACCCACGCTGTGCTGGCTTTAACGGATTTCACATAAAAGTTTTATTAAAGGAAAGGGATATACAAGCTATGGCTCATAAGCCGCTTGTGGCCCTTCCTGCTGGTCTGTTTGGCCTGCGGCTTGTTCTCGCAAGTCCTTGTTCTCCCCTGTGGCTGCAGGTTTGATGCAGCAGGCTGGCAGCTGCAGCCCTCCTTGGGCTTCCCTTCACCCTAGGTGCTCCCCCAGGCTCAGGGAAGGAACAGGTTAGGGTCAGGCTTACAACCAGTTGGTAAGTCCAGTCAAATCACAGGAAAGGCACTCTGGGGGACACAGGCTTTCACAGTTATGCCATTGAAAGGCACGTTCCCCTCTTGGCTCCGAAGTGCAGATACCACGGGTGTACAGGCACTAGCAATGAGCTTGTGCTCATACAACTGGAACTGTAAAATGAATCTGTAGCCTCCTGTTTCCAGTCATTAGTGGCAGTCATAGATTTTGGAACTATCTCCTCCCATAAATGAGTTATAGAAATAGAAACAAAATTATGCTTGATTATGAGAAGAGTGAAAGAAAACAGGGAAACTTTTTTTTATCTTTTTTCTTTTTCCTTATGGCCTCTTTACAATTACAAACCAACTGGTAAAGCCACTGAAATCTGCAAGTTAATGTTTTTCATGGAATAACCTTCAGTGAAGAGGACTGCACAGCTTGCCTTCAAAGAAAATTGGTTTTGTTTTGACAAAAGTTATGAACGTTTGCAAATTACTCACTGAGGACACACAACAGACCTTTTGTTCAGTCTAACTGGGAAACTAAAAAACCAATATTACTGTATGTACACAGCTGATTTTGCTGCATGCTGTAGTTGTGGGGCCCCAAGAACAGGTGTGGGAAAGGCGCTGAGTATTTGACACAACAAGAGCTGAATCCTATGGCTCACCTTGAGTGCTCTAGGAGCAGTCTAATAAGGATTCAATGCATCACTCATCCTTCCCCACCTGCTCTACATAGCCATACCATAATGTTTTTTTCTCTCCTAATATATAATTTGTAACTTTCCTAATTGCATGGTGCAAGCAAAGGCAGGCCCACAGCAAGCCTAACTCTAGAGAGTCTGTTGGCTGTAGGAAGGAGGAATCCTCTTTGACACCTCAACGATGGATTACAGATGGAGACTCTCACAAAGAACCTAAGTGTCACTATTTTCAACAAGCTTAACAGAGCTGGAGGAATACCTTTCTCTTTAAAGCTGAGCTTTGAGAAGGTTCATGCTTGGAAAGGTAGAAAGATTGGAAAGCTGAAGAGGAAAACAGTGATAGAGGTAGCACCAGAGCTCAGACAATGGTCAGGGAACAGAGCAGTTCACACAAGTGACTTCTTTGACTTCATCTGCTTCTGCTGAGGCCTCATTCTGCTCCTGAGTGATGTGTTCAAGCAGCTGTGGCCAGAAGCAAAGACAGGACAAAATGTAGTCCACACCTGTACATCTGGTATTGTAGGACAGAGCAAAAAAAAAAGGCTACCCAACTGCTGCTGTAAAATGGGGCACAGATGACTCAGAGAAGCCCAAAGGAAGAACTTAAGCAGATAAAAGTGACATGGAGAAAGACAGTTTGAGTAGACTGATAAGCCATAGACCAGGGGGAACTGCATAACAGTGACAGAAATTGACATGATTACTTTGAAGCTCAGGAGAAGGCAAAGAAGTAGAGTCATACTAAAATGTAAAACTATAGGAGAAGGTGCTGAGAAAAAGAAAAGGACCAGGGAGCTATGGGAAGCTGTAGGAGTCCATGGAGGCTTTCAGACTCTGTGATTATCGGCCACATTTTCCTAAGGAAACCTCCCACTGTAATAAACAACCAGATCAGTTATGGGCATACAGAGAGAACTAGTGTTAGCTTGCTCTCTCAGAGTCTAAATGAGTACAACTTGCCCCTTCTGTTAGCTTCCCATCTCCCAGTCTCAGATAATGAGATACACTGTTCTTGCCACTGCCAGTGTTACCAGGAGACAATTGCTGTGCATAAATAGTGTATTCCTTTTTTTTTTTTACCACCCTGACTCCTCAGGGTTCACTATACTGGAGAAGATCAGTACACAAAGGCTAACATGCCTGGGATGAGACAGAAATAATTACATGGCAACTGCAGAGTCTCTTGCTCTATCTTGTCTAGTTCAAATCTAAAGTTCAATACCAGCTAATACCTGCACACCAATGTCACTTCTGTAAAATGCACCAGTACAGGCTGGGGGCACTGACCTGCTGAAAAGTAGCTCTGTGAAGGACCTGGGGGTGATGGTGGACAGCAAGCTGTCCATGAGCCAGCAGTGTGCCCTTGTGGCCAATTGCCAGCCACTGAGGGAGGTGATCCTTCCCCTCTACTCAGACCTGGTGAGGCCACATCTGGAGTGCTGTGTACAGTTCTGGGCTTCTCAGTACAAGAGAGACATGGAGCTCCTGGAGTGGGTCCAGTGGAGGGCTACAAAGATGATTAAGGGACTGAAGCATCTCTCTCATGAGGAAAGGCTGAGAGAGCTAGGTCTGCTCAGCCTGGAGCAGAGACAACTGAGAGAGGACCTCATCAATGTCTGTAAATATCTGAAGGGAAGGTGCCAAGAGGATGGAGGCAGACTCTGCTTGGTGGTGCCAAGCGCTAGGTCAGGAGGCAATGAGCAGAAACTGAAGCACAGGAAGTTCCAACTGAATATGAGGAAGAACTTCTTTACTGTGCAGGTGACCATGCACTAGAACAGATTGCTCAGAGAAGTTGTGGAGTCTCCCTCACTGGAGATAGTCAAGAACCATCTGGATGCAATTGTGTGCAATGTGCTCTAGAATGACATGACTTAAGCAGGGAGGCTGAACCAGACGACCCACAGTGGTCCCTTCCAACCTTACCCATTCTGTGATTCTGTTGATGAAGAAGCTGAGAGAGTGTTTGAGTCTGGAGGTACCTGAGCAATTCTCTGCCACTTGCTCAACATCTCTGCTCTCTGAGCCTCAGTAGCTCCACAGCTTTACTTGTTCTCAGATACAGCTCTCCCTAGCAATTGCCTCCTTAAATCCTAAAGTGAATATGTTCACTGTGTTTGATACTCCTCATGACCAGTGATTTGACTGGTCAGTGCTGTTTCTGATAGCACAGAAGCTGACAATCGCAAGGTCCTTATGGAATAGAGGACAAACACTGTCACCTTTGTATGCATGTTGCTCTCCTGTGGAGTGCTCATTACATTGTAAGAATTTTAGGAATCATAACTGTTCATTTGACAGCCTGCCAACCATTTTGACAAACCCACTTAGAAAGTGAGAGACAAACTACATGGGGTTCTAAGCCTCCAGAGAGCTTCCAGTTTCACAGATTATTTGTGGCACAAACAAACATCCACATGTGCTCAGAAACCCCAGTGACACTCCTCCAGTTGATAATTGTTGATGTCACCACTAAAACTACCTCCGTTAATGAGCAGCTTAGCAAAAGAGTGACCTGGTCCAAATGCAATGTCAAGGCAGCTGCTGATGAAACATCAAATAACAAACTTTCAAGGCTGATTGACACACCAGATCTTGACATATAATTTCCCACCAACTTGATGTACCCTGGATGCTTTTAGTAGCAGAGAAAGGCTGGACCAAGTCACTAAGTGCAAACGTTCCTCATCACGATGGAGGGAGCCAGTCCCCTGAAAGTACTTAATTTTTTATAAATTCTACTGTTCTTATTCTTTGTTTCCTGTCCTCGCCATGCAGCTCCCGACCTATGCTACGGATCCCTCCTAGCCCACTAGGTCAGACTGTTCCGATCGGCCTCCGCCTGTGAGCTGCGCTCAGGACGGGACGCGGT
>NW_008669711.1:0-292 GCF_000695815.1 Acanthisitta chloris
GAGGGGGCAGCTGCACCGGGGGGCCGTGGGCTGCGTGGGACAGGTGCTGAGCCTGGAGCTGCTGCTGCTGCAAGGAAAGCACCAGTCAGCCTGGCAGGGCACCGGGATGGGGGTTGGAGGCATCGAGGAACTGCAGTGGGAGCTGTGCTGGGGAGGGACAGCATCGAGGCAGTCACAAGGGGCTGTGGCACTGGGGGTCTGGAAGGACATGGACAACTCCTGGAAGGAGCTGTGACACTGGGGGGCTGGAAGGACATGGACAACTCCTGGAAGGAGCTGTGACACTTGGGGG
>NW_008669711.1:412-8289 GCF_000695815.1 Acanthisitta chloris
TCCTTGGAAGGACACGGACAGCTCCTGGAAGGAGTTGTGGCACTGCCGGGGCTGGAAGGACATGGACAACTCCTAAAAGTGGGGGGCAGGGAGTGGGTTGGTGCTGGAAGGAGCTGGGGCACTTGGATGCATCGATGGATATGGACAACTCCTGTGCCACTGCGGGGCCTGGATGGATGTGGACAACATCTGGAAGGTCCCACTGGGGGTGACTGGATGGACAACAGTAAAGAGCTGTTGCACTGAGGAGCCTGGAAGGACACGGACAACTGATGGAAGGAACTGTGGCACTGGGGGGACTGGAAGGAGCTGGAAAACTCCTGGCACTGGCGGGGCTGAAAGGAGCAGGCTGGTAGCAGCCTGAGGGACAGAGGGTGCCCAGGAGTGTGCACAGCACACAGGATCATCCTTAAATGCAGGTGACACATGTCAGCACTGCATACCTGTCAGTTTTGTCTTTTCAGCATGTATCAAGCCCTCAAAAACACAGGAATTCCACCCAGGAGAAAAGAGCAGGAAATATAAGCCCAGCCAGAAAATACAAGCCAAAAAAACACAGGAATCCCACGGAGGAGGCAAGAGCAGAGAATATAAGCTCAGAGCAGAAAATAGAAGCTTAAACCAGAAAAATATTAGCAGAAACAATAGAGGAATCCCATCCAGAAGACAGAGAGCAGAAAAGTAAGTCCAAACCAGAAAAATATAAGCCCAAACCAGGAAATACTAGCCCCCAAAAATAGAGGAATTCCATCCAGGAGGCAGAGAGCAGCTCTGACCACAGTGGAGCTACCAAACCAGCTCAGAGAGAAAATTCCAGCACCCAGAATGCTCCCAGACACACCAAGGAAGAGAAGATTTAGCTTAGTTGCTCAGGACCAGCTTTAAGGAGCAAATAGTGTGAGGGAAGTGCCCACACAGTGCTCTGTTCCCATCATCAGTCCCATCCTGCCCCCACAGTGCTCCTGAGCCCCTCTGACACCTCTGGGTGTCCCTTGTACTGACTAAATCCTGGAGGGACCTCCTGACCCCACCACAGGGTTGAGAATCACTTCCCACAGCCCCTGGCACAGCTGGGACAGGACTTTGGGGAGCCCTGGTTGTCTCAGCACACACTTATCCAACCATGGGGAGTCATTTCCTGCTCCATTTGAGCTGGAAAGTCTCAGCTTCAGCTCTGGGAGAAGAAGGGAACGCCAAACACATCCTCTGTGTTTATATTTCAAACCCAAACTTGGAAGAAAAGCAGCTGAAATCCCGAAGAGTCAGTTCCAAGGACTCCCAGGGTCACCCCCATGGAGATCTTCCACCCGTAGGACACCTCTCCTGCAGCTCCTCCACCTCCAGGACATCCCTGAGCCAGTCAGGAGGGTCTTGGAGCTGCTGCTCAGTCCTAGGACCCTCCTACCTACAGCCACAGCATCCCAGTAGCTCCCAGTGGAAGTCATTTCCAGACCAGGCTGGATAAGGATTTCTCCTCAGCACCACCAAGAACTAACTCATCCCCAGCCCAGGGCACCCTGAGGGACAGCAGGAACTGCTGCCACATGGCTCAGCTCCACACACAACACCAGGAATACCCCAAAAACCCACCCCAGGTGTGGGGGACACCATAACTCCAACAGGGAATTGCCAGCACATCTTCAGCTGTGTAAGAGGATTCACCCAAGTGTCTCATCCCTGGGAGTGTATCATGTTGGATAGGGCTTGGAGCCACCTGGGGTAGTGGAAGGTGTCCCTTCCACAAGGGAAGTGGAACATGATGAGCTTTAAGGTCCTTTGCAACGCAAAGCATTCCAGGAAAAGCTTTCCCAAGCCTTTGGGGGAAACAACTCCCACACACTCCCCACATAGGGACCTGTTTGGGGTGCTGAGTGATGTGCTGTCACACACTGACGGGCAGAGCAGGATGGAGCAGCTCCTCACTGGGTGCAGGGAGGGTGGTGGGTGACCCACCCCTTCTCACAGCTACTTCCTAAGCCTCTTCCTTGCCAATGGACAGGGAATTCCCCAGCCAGAGTGAGCTGCAGGGTCAGAGCTGAAGGGCAGGAGGTGCATTAGCTTCAAACAGCTCCTTCCAGGAGCTGGGGCAGAAACCACATGGAGAAGACAATTAGCCTCTGCAGAGCTGGGAGAAAAGGAAAGCACAAAGCACTGGATTCTCCTAGGCTGCTCCATCCACAGGGCGGGGAGAGCAGGAAGCATCCTCAGGATGGTCATTCCAGGAGGTGTCCTCAAACCAAGGAAAGCTGGTGGGGTCAGGGGGCACCATGAGGGGTCTCCAGCCCACACAGGCCAAGATCAATCATCCAACCCCAAAGCAAGTGGAACAGATCCTTGGATCTTCTGAAATCAAGGAGGCTCTTCCCAGTCCCAATTCCACATGGTTTCCACCCATTTAGGCAAGAGGCCAGACCTGCATAATGGTCCCAGGTGGTTTTCCAGCACAATTCCTCTCCTGGAAGCTTCCCAGTGCTGCAGGACTGGAATACCACACATGCCAAGGTCAATCATCCAATACCAAAGTGGAACAGATCCTTGGATCTTCCTGAAACCAAGGAGTCTCTTCCCAGTCCCAATTCCACATGATTTCCACCCACCTAGGCAAGAGGCAGGACCTTCACAAAGGTCCCAGGTGGTTTTCCAGCACATTCCTCTCTTTCCCAGTGGTGCAGGGCTGGAAAATCCCAAAATCCAATGCTTTCTCCTCAGCAATTCCAAGCTCCATGGTGAGCAAAAAGATCTGTAACATTCCTCCAGCTTTCCAGCCCAAAACAAGTATGTGACCTCATGGTATCCTAGATCCAAGGAGCAACATTCCATCCATGTGATGATGATGATGTTCAGATCCCCAAGGGCCAAAACAGCTCCAGCACAACAGGTCCCAGAGCAGAGGAATTATCATCCTGAGCTTCACCTTCCAGTGGAGCAGAAAACTGGTTCTCCTTCCTGGTTTTCAGGCTGCCAACAAATACATCCTTGGAAAGGCTGGAGGTGACGATCCCTCACTCCAGCACGGGGTGTGAAATCCAAGGGCAGGACACAAAATCCCATTGCAAAGTGGTTTTCCCTCCTTTAAAAAGTAGGAAGAGGTGAGTAGAATCCATCTGGGAAGTTCTCTCCAGGCAGCTCTGGTTGGAAGCTTTATCCCTCCATCCTTATATCCAGCACTGCAGCTCCATGGGGGAGCCAAGATCCCATCCCAGGGCTCCATCCTGGCACTGCTGATGGAGCTGTGTCCCAGCTGGGTCATTCCCAACAAGCCCAGGGCACATCCCAGTGTGGTCCTGGAGGAGGAGGCTCCGCTTACAGCTCCCACAGGCATCATTCCCATCTCCTTGGCTGTCAGTCCATGTCCCTTGGGAATAACATCTTGGAGACTCCATGGAGTGGGACAAAACCCTCCTGGGATTCCATGGAATATGATAAAACCCTTCTGGGACTCTTTGGAGTGAGATAAAACCATCCTCGGACTCCATGAAATAAGACAAAACCCTACCAGGACTCCATGAAGTGGGATAAATCCTCCTGGGATTCCACGGAATGGGATAAAGCCCTCCTGGGATTCCATGGCACAGAGAGATGCAGCTCACTTGGTGTGTTCTCCACTGAAAAATCCCACTTTTCCTCCCCATCCCTTAATTCCAGCCCTGGAAAAGGCTATTTTGAAGGAGCACATGGTGTGAGGACCTGCTGCAAACACCCCAGGGCTGGGCAGGCTGCAGGAGCTCTTTGGGCTCCTCATCTGCTGGCAGGACCCAGCATGGATTGATATCCCGAAAATCCCAGGAGAGCAGCAAGGAATTGCAGCTAGAGACCCTCAAACCCATTCTGGGGTGACACTGAGGACACCAGAGCTGCTGATGTAGAGATGTTTCCTCCTGGGACCCTTTAGGATGTGCCAGAGAAGGATGAGGAAGACCTGGAGAGGTTGGAAATTTGAGGAGCAAAGCTGGCAAGGAATCTGTGGCCCAAGGAATGGTTTTAATTGGATTATGTCCATCATGTTCCATGCCTTTGTTCCCCCATTTCATGGTTCAGCACTTCAGCTCAGGGTTCCATGTAGGGAAGTCTAATCACTTCCAGAGCCCCAACCCAACCAAGGGCTTCATGGCATACCAAACTGGAGCAAAGGAACTGGGGGACAATGGTCTAGAGGCAGAAAAATACCAGTTCTTGAGCTCAAAAGGAGCAAAACCAGATGTTCTGGGGTGTGTGGCATCTCCTGCACCAAGAGGCTGAGGCAGTGTCTGCCCTTGGGGTGAGGCTTGGCAGGGGCCACTGGTGCCACTCACTCCTCACTGGTGACAGGTCCCCAGGGATGTGGGCAGTGAAGCTGTGCACACCCCAGTGCTGCTCTCAGCCAGCCCAGAAAGGCAGACAAACAAGGGATGTGCCCAAAGGAGCAACCCTACAATAACAAACCTCTGGGTGCAATGACGGGAGGGAAAACGCAAATCCTCTGGGGTTTGTCTTGGGGAACACCTGAGCAGGTGCAGCAGCACAGATCCAACACCCAAAGCAGCTCCAGGGTGAGCTCTGCCCTCCTCTACAAGCCATGGAAGCACATGGAATCGCATGTCACCCTCCTGCCAGCAGCAACCCTACAATAACAAACCTCTGGGTGCAATGAGGGAAGGAAAAACCCAAACCCTTTGGGTTTTGTGTCTCAGGAGCACCTAAGCAGGTGCAGCAGAATGGAATCACTAGCCAAAGCAGCTCCAGATGAGCTCTGTTCTCCTTTACAAGCCATGGAAGGACACAGCATCACCCAGCACCCTCCCCAGCAGCAACCCTACAGTAACAAACCTCTGTGTGCAATAGGGGAGGAAAAGCCCATATCCTTTGGGTTTTGTGTCTCAGGAGAGACCAGAGCAGGTGCAGCAGCACAGATCCAACACACAAAGCAGCTCCAGATGAGCTCTGCCCTCCCCTACAAGCCATGGACTCACTCCTCACCCTCCTGCCAGCACAGTGTCCCTCCCTGACAAGCCCCAGTGGGAGGAGATGCCCCTAATTGCTGCTGCTGTTGCTGAGGAGAGCCCTGAGAGGGCTGTGCTGGCTGCTAATGGCAGGAGGCAGCAGCTCTGATCCAAGGCAGCAATTACCTGGGGAATGAGGGTCACAGGTCCTGCTCATTGCACCTTAATTGAATTCCAATCTCTGCTCCAGCTGCCACTTCCAGCAGCTGCTCACAGCCAGCAGCTCCTTCCCTGCTCCCTCTGCCACCTCCAGCACACCTGGAAGGTGTGAGGAACAGGGCGAAGGCTTGAAACTCTCAAAATTCAGCTCCTATATGCCTGGGTGACCTCCCAAGTACCACCGACTGAGCTGCAGTCAAGGCTTTCCTCATCCCAAAGCTCCAAGTGTCATTCTACTACCCATAAAACCAGAGAAATATATAAAAGAGCAAGTTAAATGCAGATAATGCTAAAGATTTTTGTGGCTAAGAGGTGCAAATAGTTATTAGGGGGGAAAAAAGGAATTAAAACTGAGTATTTTCTCCACAACAAAGACCTAAATAAAGCCAGAGGAGCTCGGGAACTGCCCAGCATGCTGCTTGGGATGGGCCAGGGTTAAGAGCAGGTTTGCTGCAGGGCTGAGACCATGACATTAATTAAAGAGGCAATAAAAATTATTAGTCTTGTATAAACCCCCACCCAAGATCTGTGAGAGAGAGAGAAAGAGAAAGAGAGAGAGGGAGATTGAGCCTGGAGAGACAGGAAAGGGTAAGTCATGGAACAACAACTCTGCCAAGTTCACAGCACATTTCACATCAACAGCCCATACAGAGACAAGCCTGGGCTCAAGGGGCTCTGTGGGGGCTGCCAGGCCCTGCTCTGCACCCCAACCACCCCCCAGGCTTGGGGACAACATCCAATTTGGCTCCTGGAGCTGAGTTAACCCCCAAGGAGGACAATTGAGCTGCCCAAATGGCAAGCGGCACCACCACATCATTCAGGGCATAACTGGGGGAACTTTGGTGGTCTGGGGCAGCTGTGGGGAGGGGAAGCCACCCTGCTGTGCCCTCCCTGAGTGCAGGGTTGTCTCTGCTTCTGGGAAATGATAGGAATAAAAGGGATATACACACGGTGAGAGGCAGATTGGGAAGTCCACGTACCCCGATGATAGCATTCAACTCCGTCATCGTCACCTGCTTGGCACGTTCAACAGCCTGGGCCACCTGCTGTTGGTGCTGTGGGGGCACAGTCAGGTCAGCGCCAGGGGCAGCAACTCCCCCAGGATGATCACCTCTTTTTGGCTCTGTTTAGCTCATGGGAGCAGCAGCTCAGGCACCTCCCCGCTCCATAGGGTGCTGGAGCAGCTCCTCACAGCCTTTTTGGCCCTTTTTGGCCCAGTGCAAACCCCTCCCAGGGTCCATCTCTTCCGTACCCCAAGGGTTTGCCACATACGTGCAGGGTCTGAGCCCTGTTTTCATGCAGCCTCAGAGACCCTCCAAGGGGCACAGCACTGCCTGAGTGGGAAAACCTCCCCCCAGTATCCCCCCCGCCCCCCATCGGGAGATAAATTGTTCTTACCTCTTGTGACAGAAAAGGCATGATCTGGGCTAGAATTGTGTTCAGTCTTTTAGCAATTTCTGTCTGAAAAAAAAGGAAGAAGAAAAGCTAACAGTCAGCACCAAACAGCCTCCCGGGGTGGCACGAGGCTCCCTGGCAGCAGCTGAGCATCCCCTCCCTGTCCCCACTCCATGTCTCTTTCATGACATCCCCTCCCTATATCCTCTCCAGTCCATCCGTTCCTTGTCCCCTCTCCATATCTCCTCTAGTGCACCCTCTCCATGTCCCTTCTCCATGTCCTCTCCAGTGCATCCCCTCCCTGTCCCCTCTCCATGTCTCCTCCATGGCATCCCTTTCACAGTCCCTTCTCCATGTCCTGTCCTGTGCATCCCCTGTCTGTTCCCTCTCTGTCCCCTCCAGTGCATCCCTTTCCCACCCCCTCCCAGCCCTGCAAGTGGAAGCAGCAGCTCCCAACAGAGACAGTGACAGCTCCTTCAAGCCCACCAGCACACGGACCCATCCCTGCTTCCCCATTACACTCCAGTCCCCTTCCCATCATGGAATGAGTGTCATGGACCACCCTGGACCTCCCTGGCTTCAACAGAACAAGCTGAGCACCAGCCAAACTCCTCATCCTTGTAGCAGCTGCTGCTTTCCAGAGGCTTGATCCCACAAAATCCAGTTCTAGGTGGCCCTTGTCATCATGTCCCATTCTCAGTGCTGTGGTGGGTGTTGAGTTTCTCCAGGAGAAACCTTAGCAAAGACTTGTGCAAGGTTTAGGATCTGCCCTGGGCTCCCCCTGTATCCTCTCCATGTCCCCTCTGGTGCATCCCCTCCCTGGGGAGGGGGATGCCATGCTGACATCCCACTCTGGAAACAACTCGGATCCACAACATCCTCCAGCTCCACTGAGCTATTTGGAAGCTTAACACCACACCGTGCTCTCAAACCATGGGAATAATTAACTGGGAATGCTGTTCTCCTCGAGGGATGGACAGCTCAGGGATGGGTAGTACCACCCTACGGCGAATCCCAAAGACGCTCCAACTCCAAAGGGTTAATCGCGGCTGCTCCCGACTCCAAAGGGTTAATCGCGCCGCTCGGCGGCCGAGGCAGCTGTGAAAACAGCTCTGTGTCCAAGGCAAACAGAGCCGGAGCAGCCGCGAGGATGCAGCGCCGCGACAATGGCTGAGCCGAGCGCTGGCAGCGACTCAAACGGCCGCGAATTCCTTCCGCCGGCCCCGGCAGCTCGTTATCAATAGCACCCGCGATTAACCGGGGCCGCTCCAGCCTCCCTGCTGGCAACCTGCCCCTGCCCGGCACAGCCAGCAGCTCCTCTGCGGCGGGGGGGGGCCCGGGGGG
>NW_008669711.1:8331-10929 GCF_000695815.1 Acanthisitta chloris
GGGGCTTCGCACTGCTCCTTCCCACACTCACCTCTGGGTTTACAGCCCAGAGAGCAGCTCTCAGCTCCACCAGCTCTCAAATACTCCAGGAAAATCCAGCCCTGGAACGCTGAGGCTTTGTCCTCCCCATCCCCACAGCTCAGCCCCGAGGACGGGTCCTGCAGCACCTCTGGTTTTACAGCCCAGAGAGGAGCTCTCAGCTCCCACCAGCTCTCAAATATTCCAAGAAAATGCACCCCTGGGATGCCAAGGCTTTGCCCTCCCCTTCACCACAGCTCAGCCCTAATGATGGGCCCTTGCTGCACTACTAGTTTCTCAGCTCAGAGAGGAGCTCTCAGCTCCACCTGCTCTCAAATGATCCAAGAAAATCCAGCGCTGGAATGCCAAGGCTTCATTCTGCTGATCACCACAGCTCATCCCCGAGGATGAGTCCTGCAGCACCTCTGATTCTCCATCCCAGAGAGGAGCTCTCAGCTCCACCTGCTCTCCAAACACTCCAAGGAAACCCCTAAATATCCTAATTTGGATGAGAACCCAACAGCCCGTCAGCCCTTGCTGTGAGCTGGGCCACACAGGGCTCACTGCTGGCAATACAACACCAAACCAACAAGTAAAATCAACATTCCTAGGGTTACCACAAGCAAGGAGACACCCCCTAAGGAAGGAGCCACTCCACAGCCACTGGAGCTGAAGGACCTTCTCCAAAGGGTCCTCACACACCTCTGGTCAGGCATGGCCACTTTGAGCTGCAAAGCCACAGGGATATTTCTGTCCATCATCTTCTCCCGGTGATTGGGTTACACCTGATGCTTTTCTTAGACATTCCAGAGGGCAGGGAACGTGCTGGCACACTGTGCCAAGGCAGGAGCATCTGGAAGTGACCACGGCTTGCACTCAGGTACCCTGAGCACAGCTACATGAGTCACCAGAATTGTCATGGACCCGAACGTGGGGAGGCATGGATCAGCAGGCAGCTGGGAACCAGAGCCTCCTGGAGTGGTTTGGGAGGGAAGGGAGCTTGGAACTCAGCTCATTCCACTCCCTGCCATGAACAGGGACACCACCTCCCACCAGCCCAGGTTGCTCCAAACCCTATCCAACCTGGACTGGAAAACTCCCAGGGATGGAGCAGCCACAGCTGCTCTGGGCAACCTGTGCCAGTGCCTCAGCACCTTCCCAGGGAACAATTCCTTCCCAATATCCCATCTATCCCTGCCCTCTGGCAGGGGGAAGCCATTCCCTGTGTCCTGTCACTGCAGTGACACCTCACTATGGTGACAGTGTGATATCCCTGCCCTGAGGTTCAGTCTCTGGCCAGCGCAAGCTGTTAACCACCCAACACTTGTGCATCACCCAAGGACCACTCTGCACCCACAGAACTGCTCTGGAAGCTGAACCTGCCCAAAGCAAGCCCAGCACAGCATCCAGCAGAGCCAGGCTGCACCCTGCAGGCCACCAGTCACCCCAGTGCTCACCCCACACACTGCTCAGCCACAGGGAAACCTCTTCCCAGGCTGTTTGGCACTGAGCATCGATCCCACTCTATACAGACTGCAGCTTCATCAAGTATTTATCCCTTCAGCTGAGCCTGTTGGGTTCTGGACACAACCAGCACTGCTGCAGCTCTTGGGAGCTCTTCCCTGCCAGCCCCCAAGGTCTACAACAAATTCCATCCTTAGCTGAGGTGAAGGATCCTTACTGGAAGTGGAAACAGCAGGGCCAGCATGAGCATCCCTGGATTGTGTGTCACAGAGGTTGGTGTGGTGTGAAAGGGAAACACAGCACTCAAACAGGCTGATTCCATGGAAGGGAAGGAACAGGGTTTTCCCTAAGCACTAACACCGTCTCCAGCAAGACACACAATGCCCCGTTGCCTCCCTGGTTAAATCCAATTCTGCCCAAGCAGGGATTTGCAGTCAAACTCAGCATTGCACAAAGAGAGAGAATTCCCAGGTGGGAGCCAGTGAGCACAAAGCTATTAGATGTCCCAAATATTCTGTTTACATCCCTGAGGTGTCCTGCTGAGAACAGATTCAATCATCGTTAAATATTTGCTCACTCTCCCTTTTCCCATTCCCAACATGTTCAACCCTACTTGTCCCCATTAGAAGTTGAACTGGGATGGAAAGGGGAACCTCTGGCACACTAGGTGTGTGCTTCATGCCTGCCACCTTCCCCACAACGAGGCTCCTTCACCACCTTGCCCAGAGCAACAGAGCTCCCCCCTCAGCCCCCGCTCCGAGCTGCTCCTGCCAAGGAAAACCTCCATCCCCACCGTGGGTTGTCATGGCAATCGCAGTGTCTGCATCCCCTTGGATGCCCTGCATCCTCCTGGACCACAATCTGCATCCTGCTGAGGGGGGATAAAACACCTGGGAGGGGCGTAGGGCATGCCAGGAGAGGCACCCACACCCTCATGGGTGTTGGACGTGTGGGTGCTTCTCCTGGGGCCTATAGGAACACCTCCTGGGACACTTCCTCTGGGCAAAGGGATGCTGAGGGTGGTTAAAAAGGGCAAGGAGTCAGGAGTAGCTAATCCCCCTCTCACCCACTGCCCCTGCCAAGAATCTGACCTCCTGCCTGTCCAGAAACGCTTCT
>NW_008669711.1:10977-13731 GCF_000695815.1 Acanthisitta chloris
GCACTGGTTATAAATCAGGAGGCTGTGCTTGGGCTGGGTTGCAGTGCCTGGCACCTGCTCTCAAAACGGGCACAGCTGCCACAGGACCCGAAGCACTGAGGGCACAGGGAGCTGCCACCAGCACCCAGGCAGGGGCTCAAGGCACAGTGGCATGGTGTTAAATAGCTCAGGGGTGGCTGCCCCTCCCCAGCAGCTCCAGCTCTACAGGCTCTCGTCTTTACACCTAGATGTGGCAGAGGGAAGCTTAAAAATAACCCCATGGCCCTCAGCGAGGGCAGAGCTGGAAGCAGCAGCCTTAAAAATGACCCAAAGCATATGAGTGCACAGCCCCATGTGGGTGGAACCAGGGTATGGGGATGTGGGGGGCACCCACCCTGACATGACACCCTGCAGACACTGCTCTGGACAGGGGAGATGCTCATTGAGTCAAAATACGTCAGCCTTGGATGTAGCTGAGGAGGCAAATGGGAGCTGCAGGGCTGGCCCAGTCATGTGGTTGCACCCCCAGGCTGATGCCAGCACTCCCCATGGCACAGGATGGGACCCAACTCCTCTGCACAAATCACCCTCAACTCCCCTGCACAGATCCTTCATGGATCTTCCTGGTGAGGTGAACCACACCAGGCCATGGGAGATGGAGCCTCAGCAGAGATTTTGGGCCACACCAACCCCAACTCCAACCTGTCCTTGTTCATGGATTTATACAGTGGAATGAAGGATGGAGAGAAGGGGCTGAACACACAGTATTGCCTTTTCTCCTCTCAGAAAACACCCAAAACACACACATACATACATATATACACACATATATGTATGTATCATAAAATATCCTGAGCTGGAAGGAAGCCACAAGGATCATCAAGTCTAACTCCTGTCCCTGCACAGGACACCCCAACATTGCCCCCTGTACCTGAGAGCATTGACCAAACACTCCTTGAGCCCTGGCAGCCTTAGGGCCATGACAACTGGTGAAATATATACATATATATGCATATACATACATATGTATTCACTATATCCACACACACTGCATGGCTAAAACCCAGAGCAATAGTGCTGGTAGTGCTGCCAAAGGCCATGGGATGTAGCAATGTGGCACCAGCATCACCTCACAAATCCCACACCACTTCCACCTGTGAGCCCAAAGCTTTCTCCTTGGCTCCAACCCCCCACTCAATGCTATTTCCAAGACAGGTCTGGACCCCCCCATCCCTTCCTGCAGCACTGCAGGTCTCCCCCTGTACCACAGAAACTGCTCCAAAGCTCCTCCCTGACAGAGGGTGTTGAGGGAAAAGCAAAGAGTAAAACACACCAGCACTGAAGCACAAAACATACACAGAGTATGTGTGTATCACAGAATATCCTGAGCTGAAAGGAACCCACAAGGATCATCCAGCCCAATTCCTGCCCTGCACAGGACACCCCAACAACCCACCCTGTGCCTAGGAGCATAGGCCAAACACTCCTTGAGCTCGGGCAGCCTTGGGGCCGTGACCACTGCCCTGGGGAAATATATATATATATATACACATATACATATATCTCCATACACACTGCATGGCTAAAACCCGGAGCAATGGTGCTGGTGGTGCTGCCAAAGGCCACGGGATGCAGGAATGTGGCACCAAATCACCCCACAAATCCCATACCACTTCCTCCTGTGAGCCCAAAGCTTCCTCCTTGGCTCCTAGCCCGTTCCAATGCTATTTCCAAGGCAGTCTGGACCCCCCACCCCTTCTGAGGCACTGCAGGTCTCCCCCTGTGCCACACAACCCCCCCCAAAACTCCTCTTCCCTGGCAGAGGGTGGTGGGGACCAGGGAGAAGTAAATCACACCAGCACTGAAGCACCAGCAGCATTTGTTGAAACCAGGATATTGTCTCTTTAAGCACATGAAAATAAGGCCCTTGAGCAGTGTGGTTCTCACTCTGGTGCACAATTATGGGTACTTTCAGCTGTCTACCACTATTTCAAGTGCTCTCTCCAACCAGGCTGTCAATGGCATGTTGAAAGCTATTTGTGGCTGCTATCGTTATTAGCAAAGTGGAGAGCCCTGGCTGATGAGGATTCAATTCAGGGAGGGGTGTGAGGGGCAGGCCACAACCCCTCATTATGGAATTACCACCAGCAACCAGTATGTGGGGGGAAAAGCTTACTCAGGACCCCCCAAAACACATCCAGGTCCCTGCAAAATGCTGCTCACAAAGCCAAGGGGAAGCTGCCTGACAGCTATTCCCTTCCACCTTAGGAGAGCTACCAAATTACTTGGCTTCTGAAGTATTTAGCAAATTTTTACCTGGCACTCCTTACTAAGGAGCATGACAGAAAGAATATTGTGTTCTTAGAATATTCTAGAGGGGGGAAAAAAAAGCACCTCCTGTCTTCCCTGGGAAGTGTCAGGGGGGTTTAGGTTTGTTCCAAGCATGAAGTGTTTAAGCAGGAAAACAAGAAGTGCTTGCTTATGTGGAAGGTTCTCAGCCATAAAAAGAAATCAAAGGCAGCACAAAGGTTGTGTCCCAACGAGGTGTCCTGTTTCCCCCACGGAAAATTAGGTTTCCTTTTGGAATGGTTATTGCTTTGGGTGATTAGCCACGGAGATCTGCACAGAGACAATGCAAAAGCAACAGGGGAAGCAAAGTTTCTTTGGGAAAAATCAATTAACCTTAGTAAAAAAAGAGGTTTGCTGAGGTTTAAAAAGCAAACCCATGACTGGCCTCAGGTTTAAGCAAGCTGAGCCTGAGGAAGGAGTTTCATT
>NW_008669711.1:13754-17488 GCF_000695815.1 Acanthisitta chloris
ACTCTGTAAGATTCACTGCAAGAGAGTGGGTAGTCACTTCCTAAATATTTCCTTGCATATGGAGTTGTTTATGAAACTCCTTTTTTTTCCCCTAACAAGAAACAAAACGAGGAAAAAAAAAAGGGGGGGGGGAAGGCTAAAAAAACCCAACCCCACACGCAGCCACATATGCACACACTTAATATTCAGCGTAGAAGAGATAATCTGTTATATAAGCCCAGAAGAGTGGGTAGTCACTTCCTAAATATTTCCTTGCATATGGAGTTGTTTATGAAACTCCTTTTTTTTCCCCTAACAAGAAACAAAACGAGGAAAAAAAAAAGGGGGGGGGGAAGGCTAAAAAAACCCAACCCCACACGCAGCCACATATGCACACACTTAATATTCAGCGTAGAAGAGATAATCTGTTATATAAGCCCAGAGCCAGACAATCCCCTTTTGCTTAAAGATGAAGTATCCATCAATGTTTGTCTCGAGCAGATGTAATCACAAGCAGTCAAGTCTGGAGGGCAGGACACTGCATGAATAATTCAAGCACTTCAGTCTACTTGATTGTGTGCAGATAAACACAAGTCAACCGCTAAACAGGTCAGCTGATAAACTTGTTTGTTCAGGACCAGCCACCCTCAACCAGCTGCAGGCAGGGCCGAGCTGCAATTAGCGGGATGCCTGGGAGGGGGGGATATGAGGTACCAGGGATGCCTCGGGGGGAGGGGGAAGCATGTCTGTATGTGTGTGAGGCACCAGGGGATGAGGTTTTAAGGATGCCCCGGGGTAGGGAGGATGAGGCACCAGGGATGCCCCGGGGTAGGGGGGAGGATGAGGTACCAGGGATGCCTTCCAGGGGGGATGCTGCAGCCCCAGAGAGGGGGGAAAACCCTCCCCAGGCACCCGCTGTGGTCAGACTCTCCCATCCCTGTGCTCCCTCACGGCTCATTTTCGCCTGGAAGCAGCTCTGGCTGCTTTGTTTTCCTCGCAGCCCCGTGCACATTGCTGTCAATTAACTAAGGAGGCAGTTTCACCTCCCCAAACTTCCCGGCGTTAGGCATGCAGCATGTGTCACCAGGAGCGAGGAAAGCAGGCAGGGGATGCTCAGGGCAGAGGCTGGAATCATCCCCACAGCATTTATCCACTCTGTTGCAAAGCTCCCAGCAAAGCACACTGGCCATGCTGAGCGTCCTGGGCTGCTCCCTGGGCAGCACCCCCGGTAGGGAGGGCACCAGAATACCCCTGGGCATTGTGAGGCTCCTCAGCTGCCCACCAAAACCATCACAGACACATTGCCACGCCGCAGGGAAGATGCACTCCGTAGTCATGAGGAGGATGAGGTGCTCCAACTTGTCAATCTCCTTTAGCTGCACCCATGGGCTGGTGGCAAAGCACACTGTGTGTCTCAGGAACAGCAACTGCTTCCAAAGCTTCCATCACTGAGGGAATCAATCCCTTGGTGTGTTATTCCATCATCTCCAAGCGTTTGTGCAGAGCTGTTCAAGCAACCAGGTAGGTTGCTTGAACAAAGAGACTGTGCTTGTGTTCCTCCAGTCCTTCCAGGGTTCCTCCACGTCCTGAGGCACCATTCCAGCCCCTCAGGCATCAATGAAGTCCCTCCAGGGTTCCTCCAGGTCCTGAGACATCACTCCAGCCCCTCCAGGGTCCCCCCAGTCCCTCCAGGGTTCCTCCAGCCCCTCAGGCATCATTCCAGTCCCTCCAGGGTTCCTCCAGCCTCTTGAAGCGACCACAGGGTCCATGTCCCTCTGCATGCACCAACACCTCCTTGTGGGAGACCACCACAAAAATCTTGCATTCCAGGGAATTTCCAACTACCTCAAGCTCGAGGTGTCCCCCAAACTTGGGGGGACCCATCTCCTCAGAGCCCCACAAGGCTCCCCACACTGCCTGCCAGGCCAGACAAGCCCAGGCAGCAGCAAGGAAGAGAGGGAGAAGTTGTGCTTATCTGCATGGAAGAAGATATTTTTAAAAACCTGAAGACTAAGCAGGAATTATTTTCGTGGCCCTGTGACTGTGCAGAGAGGCAAAGGGAAGGAGAGAGGCAGATCCAGAGACGCTGCTTTGCATCTCATCAGCGCCAGCGCCGCTCCCTTAGAGGAGGACGATGGTGCTATTAAGCAAAAGCACTTTGGAGTTGAATGGGGCTGATTTGCGAGCGGCAAAGTTGCTGTCAACTTCTATCTGCCTTAAGTTCTTAATTAGAACTCCTTCTAAAACCAGTAAGCAGCAGCAGCACAAATAATCAGGTCTAATCTCAATAATAACTTGATTCCTTTAAGTTTTACCATCATGTGCCGCAGCCTTTAGGCTCTTTACCGATAATCTTATCAAGGTAGCACACCACATTCTGCTCGGCCCTTCTCTATTTTTTCCTTCAGGCAACTTACATATTAGAGAAGACTGGAAGGGAAAAAAAAATACACCAGCCCCAAACATTGCTTCATTTCTCAGCTGCAGAGACAAATCTGTGCCGTTGAGCAACACACCGGGAGCTATCACTAGCCCCGGAGATAATTCCCTGCAGAGTCTCACGCTAGAGCACGGTGAGGATCAGGCTATGACCTTAGGAACAGTCATGTTGTCCCAACAACACAACCAGAAGGAAAGGCAGCAAGATAGCAGTGCTTTCCCAGTGCTGGGAACGCGTTATTCCAGGTACATCCCAGAGTAGAAGGCAGGCCGTTCACACCTCTTTGCATAAACACATTTCAAACCCAAATTCCTCATGAATACCGACCAAAAAAAAAAAGCCATTAACTACCATCAACCTGCAGCTTGTGACTGAACTGCCAGGCCAAGGGATCCCCCCTGGAGTCACATCCCTCCCTTCAGCACCGTTTAGTGCAATCAGAGCCTGTTTTCCCTCAGGTTGAGGAAAAAGGGCACCAGGAAATCAATCAATCCATGAATCCCAACTTCCCCCCTTGAAATCACTCACCTGTTTGTGCATCTCAATGTTCAAACCATAGGACATTTCATAGTACTGAGGAAGAAAAACACACACACAAATAAATTCACTTCAATCACCAAGAGCCAAAGAGAATCTGAATTCACTTCACACGAGGTATTTGCATAAGGTCATTACCCAAAACCATCCCGGGCAAAAACTAGGCTTTAAAGCACTGGTAGCCAAGGAAATTGTAGCTTTTAATAAGCAGCTGTTTATGGGTTTAACTGGAAGGCACTTAACAAGGGGACACTCCTCTGGACTCCTGTTTTCTCCTCCTAAGCTACTTAGCAAAACAAAGAGGCGCAGAGCCGGGTGACAGCGTCTGCTCAGCCCTGGCAGAACAGGTACAGCCCCGGAGTCTGGCCAAAAATCCATCTTCTCCCCGGGGGGTGCACCCATTCCCCCCCAGGCCCCAGCGGAGCTGCTGGGAGCCGCCGGCAAAGGGAGTGCAGCATCCTGCTCGACCCAGCAGAAACACAACCCACCCCACCTTGGGGGGCCCGCGATGCAAATTTGGCTAAAAACAGGGTTTGGAGGCAACAAAAGAGCTCATTTCCCTCGGGAAGGAGGAGGGGGGAGAACCGGGATGGCTCCCGGGTGGCCTCGCCCTGCGCCTCGGGGCAGCAAGGGGGGGACCCCCAGCACCACGAGGGACCCCCCGGGTGCCGATTCAACCCCCCGACCCCCCTTGGGAGTGCGGGAGAGGTACAAAGGGGTTAACAGGAAACTTGCTATTGCGTTTCCAGCCGTCTGGGGCTCGGAGCGCCTGGCACGG
>NW_008669712.1:0-3408 GCF_000695815.1 Acanthisitta chloris
CCGCACCGCATGCACCGACCCGGTACCCCGGACCGAGCGCTGCCGGGCGGGGGGCTCCTTCCACCGGGAATTACCCCTCCAAGCTAAAAAACAGGCAAGTCTGATCAGGGAGCTGGGGGTGTTCAGTCTGGAGAAAGGGAAGCTCACAGTAGGGAGCTTATTGGTTCCTACAGCTACCTGAAAGGAGGTTGTAGTGCTTGTGTGTCTCTTCTCCCAAGTAACAAGTGATAGGACAAGAGGAGATGACCTCAAGGTATGCTGAGGGAGGTTTAGATTGTATATTAGGGGGAATTTCTTCACTGAAAGAGTTGTCAAGCACTGGGACAGGGTGCTCAGGGAAGTGGTGGAATCATCATCCCTGCAAGTGTTCAAAAAATGTAAAGATGCTGTGCTTAGGGACGTGGTTTAGTGATGAGCTTGGCCGTGCTGGGTTAACTCTTAGACTTGATCTTAGAGCTCTTTTCCAACCTAAATGATCCGATGATGGAGAGCCTGAGGAGACAGAGAAGACTGGCACACAGGCACAGGGCAGGGCAGATGTCACCTCCTGTGGTGGTGCTTCCTGCAGCTGTGCCAGGATAGGTGTTTGTGGCCAGGTACAAGCATAGCAGGGCAGTGCAGGGGTGCTGGGAAGGGCTGGAAATGGGTGGCAGACAGCATCAAGATGTACCAGTCTGATGGGATATATGGGGTCCCCACTATAGGGGCTGCTGTGTTTCTGTGCTGCTCCAGCCAAACTGACTGGTTGGGCAATCCCTCTCTCCATCCTAACTCTCCTTTTGCTTGTGATTGCTCCACTGAACCTCCCTCTGCTTTGCCTGGTCCCTTTCATTGATTTATCTGCCTGGTTATAGGGTGGTAACAGCACTGGTGCTGTGGAAGAGGTAGGAGGGATGAGCTGGAGTCTGGTGGCAGAAGGGAAAAGCAGTACAAGGAAACTAACAGACTGCCTAGCATCCTGCTGTCTGCCTTCCCACCCGGGTCCCTGTTGCCTCCTTGCTGGCATCAGCAGCTTGGGATGCATAGAGGGCACTTCCCAGCCATGGTATCAGCAGCACAGCTGTTTGCATCTGGAGGTCTGCCCTGCAGGTGTTGGGTTTTACATTTCCCAGCTAGCCACCAGGGGTTTTTTACTATTATTTTTTAGCCTTTATTTTTTAATTTCCTCGTGGAGGGTGGGACAGTTGTTAGTGCTGAAAGCACCACCCGTGAGCGCTGGCATTCACTCGGGTAATATCCCCCAGCTTCCGTGCTCCAGGGCTTGAGTCAGCCCCAGGAACCTCCGGCTGGCTGAGTCACTGTCCACTTCCCACCGTCTCCCTGCAGCTGGGACCACAGCAGGGCCTGGGTGTGGGTGGCCTGGGGGGGACTGGCATTGCTGCTGGCATTTTGTGTGAGCAGGTGATGCAAACAGCTGCCAGCCCTTCGGCAGGTGCCGAGTCTGCTTGTCATCTGCTGCTCCTGCTCTGTTGCGAGAGAGGGGATTGAGCTGTGAGGTGGTCCAAAGCTGTGGAGAAGCTGGAGATGCTCCAGGTGTCTGTGTGTGAGGGAAGGTGGGAGGAAAGCAGGGCAGAACTGAGCACCTCCCAGCATCAGTTCCTGGGAAATAAGGCTAAGCTGAACTGTTCTGACCATGCAAAGCAAGCTGTCCTGTCAGCTGGTGTGGCTGCTGCCTGGATTGAAGGCTCAGGACTTGAGACTTTGTAGATGTCACATTTTGCCTCAGGGCCACCCAGAATGGGAGGCTCATCCCTCTTAGCCCCTCTTGCATGGGGAGATTTCTGCTGGGGTATAACCCCAGCACCCCACCACAGCCACTGTCAGGAAAGGAAAGTCATCCCTCTTCCGCATCCTTCTCATTTTGGGCAGCAGATGAAAGTCCTTTCATGTGATGCCATTTCCTTTTCCACCTTTTTTGTCACGCCTTCATTCATGCTTGCTCTGCTTCTGGTGAACCCCAAGGGATTTCCCTTAGTGCCAGGCTGCGGTTTGTTTTTACTCAGGTCATAGATGGTTTTGTTGGGTCAGAAGTTCCCTCACCAGAGGCAGTCCCGAACATCTGAGTGTCTACACCCAGATATCCTCCTTGGGTCCTTGAGCTGGTTCCCACTGCTTGTCCCAAGGGATGACCACAGCTAGGGTCTCCTGGCCTGTGTTAGACCCTCCAGAGCTTTAGCAGCCAATTTCCCCCAGTGTCTGAGTCTCAAAGCATGGCTGAACTTTTCCTTGAGCTGCAAAGCTCCTTGCCCCAGTGGGAGTTGCTGGTTGGAGTGTGGTCCTTACAAAGCAGCACACTCTTCTCTTTGGAGGCTTCTTCCTGGCAGATACCTTCCTCTTCAATTTTTTTATGTGCTGTTGCCAACAACTCTTGTTTTCAATCCCAAAGTCATCATCCTAAGGCACCGGTGAACAGCACAAACCAGGTTAGAGCTCCCCTTTCCCACCTGAGGTGCCAGAGGCAGAGCTGCACTTACAAGTGCTGAGGAGATATCTCACATCTCCTCTACAAACAGTTATTTCCCTTCCTGGTGGGTTGCCCCAGGGCAAAAATGCCAAGCTCATGGGCAAATTCTGGGGTCTTGAAACTCCTCCTGTGATGATTTCTCATGGAGTCCCTCAGGAGATGCCAGACCTGGTACCCAAACTGGGTTTCCTCAACCCTAGTGAGGACTAAGTACTAGAAGATGACTCTTGAGCATGCAGGTCTCAGCACCTTTCAGCCAGCACCTAACCCAAAAGTACTCTCCAGCTTAGCTTTCTCACTTCTGCAAGGCTCCTTTGCTTACTCCTGCTTTTTGGCTTCTCCCTGTCTCAGCTTCCCTTGGTCTTTCTGCTTCCCTTTCACAATCCACCAGAATACAAGAGCTGGCCAAAGCCCATCCACCCACAGAGGCTTTGTGCGTGGCTGCCTTTGTAGTGAGCAGTGGCAAGGATCCCTGCCCGGGGTGGTTACGGCTGTGGGATGGTTTAGAGGCCACCACCCACCTCGCCCTCGGTGAAAGTGATGGATGGAGGGAGGGGTGCTGCTTCCTGGGGTGCAGCAGGGCTTGACATGACCTTTCCTGGCCATGTTTATGAGGGCTGGCAGGGGAGATGTGGGGTCATGGTAACCTGGCTTCAGTCACATCCCCTGGATGAGAGCCAGGAGATCCTGTTCCTCCTGGAGCTCCTGCTCCTCTACACCTCTGCCTCTCTGCTGGCCTCTCTGCAACCCTGGTAGCATGTAGAATTTCCCCAGAGTGTCATGCTGAGCATCCCCAGGGACAGGTGATACAGCAGGACAGGACAGGAGTGCTTTGTTTTGGCCCAGGATGCCCTGATGCCACAGAGGTGGGCAGGCAGTGCATGCAGTGAGAATGGCACAGTGAAGAGCAGGAGAGCCCATGCAGCAAGGAAAAGCAGGAGGGA
>NW_008669712.1:3469-4568 GCF_000695815.1 Acanthisitta chloris
GCACCGGGACACTGTTGGGGTGATGACTGGGAGACCAGGGGGCTCCCAAGAGATGCCACTGCTGGGGCTCAAAGCATTTCTTTGAGCTTGCTCATCCCAGCCAATGACCTGCCTGCACATCCTGACTGTGGTGGTTTAGGAGTCCAGAGGCATTTATTTTGAGCAATGAGTGGTCCATTTACCCTTGCCTGTAATTAAGTGTCTTATGGCTACTGATTCTTCAGGGCACATAGTGCCTGCAAGCCTCTGGTTCTTGGCTGTGGGCACTCAGCAGCCTGAGTCTGGGAGAAGCCAGCACAGTTCCAGGTCTTGCCCAGTCTGAAACAGGTTTGCAACATGGTTTGGCACACAGGGAGAGCTGAGTCTGAAGCTATTCCAGGGCATGGGTTTATGTCCAGGTGACCTTAGGGGCTGAGGAGTGTACCTGCCAGGCTGGAGGCAGCACATCCCTCTCTGACCCTCTCGCGCCTGTGCTGGACGCATGACTGGGAGGGAAACTGGAGCGTAAAGGAGAGCTGTAAATCTGCCCGGAAGCTGTTGGGGAAGCATTCCCTGGAGGAGGCTGTTTTGCTTTGGGTTGCTGTGCTCTAATTCTTAAAAGCTTTGGCCTGCAGATAAAAAGCTTAGCCTCTAATCCCATCCCTCCAGAGCACTTCTACGGAGAACAGATCAGAAACACCTCGCTCTTCGGCCTCTCCTCCTATCCATGCTCTTCCTCCCCTCTCCATCCTGACTCTGGCTGAGCCATCCCTCCTGGCTGCTCCAAAACTCATCCAAACGATTTTGAATGGGGACTGGGATGTCCCTCCTGCTGCAGCACCCACTGCCCAACCTCTGACCACCTTCATTTACCTACCACCGATGACCCACCTTGTGCTCTGGGGAGAAGTGGCGACGCTCTCTAGTCCTCACCACCTCTCCTCTCTCTCCACTCCCATCCCCAACCCACTACAGGTGTCTTTGACAACTGCTCTCACACGGCCAGCAATAGGGGCTGGGCGCTGGGCATCCGCGCGCTGCAGCTCGGCGGCAAGAAGGACGCTCGATTCTTCTTCTCTCTCCGCACCGACCGGGCGGCCGCGGCCACCGAGGTGACCTC
>NW_008669713.1:0-36745 GCF_000695815.1 Acanthisitta chloris
ACACCACTAGTGACTGGACAGCAACTGTATGTGGCACTGTTCACCACCACTCCCTGGGCCATCCAGCCAGTTCTTGGTCCAGCAGAGAGTGCCCCTGTCCAAGCCATTGGCTATCAACTTTTTCAGGAGTGTGCTATGGGAGATGGTGTCAAAGGCTTTGCTGAAGTCCAGGTAGACTATATCCACAGCCTTCCCCTTATCCACCAGGTGGGTCACCTGATCATAAAAGGAGATCAGGTTGGTAAGACAGGACCTGCCCTTCCTAAACCAATGCTGGCTGGGTCTGAAGTCTTGCCCATCCTGTAGGTGCCTGAGCCTTGCTCTGGCTTTGTGCACTTCTGGCTCTGTGAACTCAAACGACTGTACATACAAGATGCTTCCTAGGGGAAGGTTTTATAACTCTTGAAAAGTACTAGTCAAGCAAATTGAATTTTGCTTTATTTCTGATTGGGAACAGAGGTCAGCTCTGCCTGCATTTCATGCACTTGGACCAGGAGCCAGCTCTTGCTCATGGGAAGGCCAGCCAGCAGCTCTGTTCCTGGCAAAACCAAAACACGATCAGGTTTACACTAACAAAAATCTATAAGATGCCATAATTTCATAAGCTAACACAAATCAGACTTTTAGCTGTTGCCCCTGAACCTTTTCCTATTTTGTGACCATGCACTCTGTATTTTGACTGTTCAAGACATATCAGGATGAGCACTACAGAAGATCAAAAGAGTAACAGGTTTAATGAAGACCTGAGTGATACAGTGTTAATGAAAACTAAATACATGAAGGCTAGCCACAACCAGAATCAGCACTAGTAGTCTGCTGGATAAGTTCTTGATAGTGTGTTCAGGGTTAGGATGAGTGGCTAGCAGCATATTACTACAGTGAGGCTATTTGTGTGGGACTGGGGTTAGTTCACTTGGAAATGTGAAATCATAATTATTGGGTTCCTTTCAGTTTGAGGAAATCCAGAAATGATGCATCATCTGAGTGTGTGGGAGGTGATTTTGCCTTATTTTTTTCTCTCTTGCTCTCCGTCTCACGTGTCCTTTTCTACTTGATCCTAATGTTTGACAGTAAATAATACTGAATGAATTATTCTTACTGAATAATTTTGTTGATATATTTCACCCTGGAAACCCTTCAAGCACATTGTTATTTCTCTTGAAACTGTTTGAAAAATGCGACTACCTCTAAGCCATGTGGTATGGTTTTGTTTCCCCAGTTGGATCACTAGCTCTGTGATGATCGTGCTGATGGGAGTGCTCAAATGGGTCAGGAATGCGGAGCATGTCCGGGTGTTGTGAATTTTTCCTGAGTCAAGGGATTTCCACCAGGTCAGAGCCTATTCCTTTGATTCAAAAAAGAAAAAGAAGAAAAAAAAGAAGAAAAAACCAAACATAATCTCTGTCATGAATTTCAGTCCAATCAGGAAAAATCTCACTCACCCTCATTCTGGCTGCCCATTTTCTTTCCCTGTGTTCTGGGTGAAGAGCATCCCATGTGATCCCAAGTTGGTCAAGTTCATCCCAATTTCACCTGTAGATGTGTTAGGGACACCTAGTTCCCACAGATTTTCTTCAGGCACGGTAGAGTACAGCAGCCCTATCAGAGGGTTTGGGGAGAGCAGGCTGAGCAGAAATCCAGCTCCCTGCTGCACACCAGTGAGCCCACTGAGGGAGGAAATGTCACACATGCTCCAACTAAGTGAAAATCTTCGCAGCTCAGGCTTTATTCCTGGACAGATAAACCAGCATTTAAGAGTAAGGAACTGTGGATGTTGTAAATGAAAAACAGCTTAAACCGTGAATGCTAACAGACAGAAGAAAATGGTGTGTATGTATTTGCGCGTGAACGGCCCAAAATGAGCTTCTGAACTCTCAAGCAGAAGCCTGCTACTTGCTAACTGCAAATGATACAGGCTGGTTATCAATTTTGGGGCTAAACAAAAGTCTCATGTCCTGAAGACTCCAGTTAATAAAGAGATGTGAAGCAGAGACACCTATTAGACTGACACGTAGAGCATTTCTGCACGTAAACTGTTTAGATTGTGAAATCTAGGGCTTGGTGACTTGGAAAGCAGAATTGTCCAAAAAGAAAGATTCCTATAAAGAAATGGCAATGAAAAAATGAAGGGAGATAAGGAAGAGGAAGGTCATAATCCTGGCAGGAGGAATTCTTGTTGAAGTGGGAAAATGTCCTGGACGTCAAGGACATGGGGGATCATTGCCACTAGTCCCACTCAGTCACAGGCGAAGAGCAGCATGAAGGTTGTGGGTGAAAAATCCTATGTGCTGTCCCACCGTGTGTGCTATTTTTCATGAACTTTCCTTGTCCTGACAGGAGTATGCAGAGTTTGGTGACTCTGCTCCCCCTTCTATCCCATACACCTCCTTGTACCCTTGGGTTACCCTAACAAGGGTAGTTTGTCTTTGCGAACTGATTTGCAATATAGTGTTTGCAACATAGTCATTAATCCAGTCTGGGACTTTTTAGGCAATGTATAAACATGCAACATGTGTGTCCCTGCTTTGAGGACTCCTATTGAGGAAAACAGACAAATGAAAAAAACAACATACAAAAGAGAAATGACAGTCTCTGGGTTCATAAAAGGTCAACAGCATGACAGGTCTAACTCCTCCTGACACTGACCTACTGCCACCTCACATTTTTGCCCTGGTAAACAACTATCCAACACCAAATGCCTTGTGGTTGTTGGGCACCCTTAGAGTCAAGAGTCCAACTGAAAGTACTACTAATTTGATATGGTTCTCTGGACCTTATCCAGGGCTGTATTTCTATATAATTTTTTATCATGTTCAAGCACACATGGTTACACTTTGGTAGAGAAATGCTCTAAAAAGGTAGTTTGTGATTTGGAGAGAAATGTTTTGAATTAAAAGATTTGAAAAAGGTGCTGAATGATCTGAGGAATGAAAAAATCCCGGTTAAGGCCTGGAAAACTAGGGAAAATGTAGATCATCATGGTGTGACTGAACCATAAAGGGAGAATAAAATGACAGTAAGTAAACTAATAGCAACACACATTTTCTTTATGTGTTTCTTTCTTTACCCTGTTTCTATCTTGCTTAATGTCTTGCTTGAATTCTTTCCTGACAACCTCTTCTCCTCTCCTCATCCCTCCTCTCCCTTCCTCTCTTCTCTTCCCAGCTTTAATGAGAAAGCAGTCAGGTTGGTTATAGCTATGATGGTGGGAGGGATGGAGAGAGCATCCTGAAGTGACTCCAGCTGATGTCAGGATTTGTATCTACTGCCTTGCCCCATTTCAACCTGAGAATTAGATCCTACCTGTTGCTAGTACTGGTGATGGTGAGTTGAGGAGGTTTGCCTAGTTATCTATTCACATTCCAGCCCACAGGGATCTAGACAAATTGAGGCTTGTTCTTGAGCCCTGATTCAGTTTAGGAAGAGGCTACTGTCTAGGCTGTTTCTGTGCATGGGGGCCTAAGCACCATTTCTCTCAGCAAACCACCAAAGGGTTTTGACAGTGCAGAGCTTACAGGCAACATATCCTTACCCAGCTCCTGGTGTGGATGCCCTCTCTGACAGAGAAGCAAAAGACAGAGAGCAAAAGCCAAGAAAGAGGGTGAAAAAGAGAAAGGGAGAGGGTATGGGAGAGGGCAGGAAAGAGAAGGAGACAGTAAAAAACAAACAGAAAAAAATTCAAAATGAAGACTCACAAAGAGCCTTTTACTGAGGAGTCTTGAGCTTGGCATAGCACAGAAGGTTACCAGTAAGGCACCGGCAGTAGCATACAGGCAGGTTAATGTCCCTAAAATAAAGTATGAGCCAGTAATAACAGAGTCTTACAAATAGCAAGCTACAGCTGGTCAGAGAGTCTGCACAGTAACACACCATTAGACTTAGCAATCACTGTATATACAGAAACACATTCCCAATTCTCAAGAAGCTCTGGGACGCAGAGAAATGGCTTTCACTCCAGATGATAACCCAGCATTGGGGCGAGGCGGTGTCCACGCACAGAGGAGGGGCTCTGAGCCTCAGGAGCTGAGGATGCTCTGCTTCACTGGTACAGGGCCAAAGCAGGCATTGGCATGAAAAAGCCACTGAAAGAAAATCAAAAGAGTGGCTGTTTGGTCAGCATCATAAAGCTCTGTCAATATGGCAAACTAATGAGAAGGACAAAGGCTATTCTTTCTTGCTCAGTTTTCATATCTACTGTGAAGTTTTTCCAGGTATTTTTTTGACGCTGAAATTCCTCTTCATGGCAAAACTAGAGATCTTGCACAAAGAGAAAAGAATGCCTTAAAAATGCAAAAGAAGCCAGAACTTACTTTTCAAATGGTTCACACTGTATTTTTGTTAATAAATTATTTCTTTTATGGGTTTTAAATGCTAGTTCTTCTCCCTGACACATGTTCATTTGCCTCCTGACACACTGTGCATTTACTAGACTATTTCTTCAAGAAATACAGTCTGAAACCAATCAACATTTTTAGGGATAGTGGCAGCTATTTCCCTGCTCCCCCATAATATTTTATTATGGTGAAAGCACAAAGAAAGCCACCTGTACATGAAATATTGTGCCTGAAAAAAAACATGCAGATGGAGAAACTGAAAAATGACAGGAATGGAACAGTAATCTATTCATATGTATAACAGCATCCATCCAGCAAATGGCACGTTGTGCAGTCAGTGGGAACCGAAGGGCTGATCTCCTGGGCTCGCTGCCTAGCTCTGCTTTTTCATAGTCTCATGAAGGCATTGCCAGGTTTTGGGAATGCAAAAATGTGATTCAGGGAATTAGGACTAATTCAGGTAAGGGACTTACACCCTGAGGAGGTCAACATCTCTGTTAACTGAATATTTACAGACCTGCCAGAGCTGGGTCTGGCTGAATGGGGATGCTCAACAGCAAAGGCAGACACTAAAACAGGACTGCCCAAGAGCAGGGATTTTCACTGAGGCTTGGCCAAGATCAAAGGAGAATGGCACCACTTGGCTGACCAGGCTGTAACAAGCTATATTTGTATAGGAGCAGTTCCCTATGTGGTCTGTCCATCTGTAGTTTCTTGCAAGATGAAGATGTACTTTTTTTCTGAGACTTGATGATTCAGCAAAATAAAATCAGTCTCCTTTTCTTGGCATGAATTCTCTTCTTGGGATGTTCCTTTGCCCAAGACTGAAAATGCCTTCATAAGGAAATGAAATTTGAGAGGTCATCAACCAATAAAGAAGCAAATTAAAAAAAAAATCAGGCAGCAAGAATGGAGAAGACATCTATCCTTATACAACTATGTGGTTAATATTACGAAGAATCAAGAAAGTCTTAGTTATATACTGAATTTACTCTATATACTGAATATACACTGTTAACACGCAAGGGACAGGAGAAAAATAGCAGAAGGCATGCATTTATTGTCTGGAACCCAAGGGCTTTTTCTAAAGAATCTTAACTTCATAAGAGCAGGAAATCCCCAATTAATACTGGTAATTGACATATGTATTTGTTGTGAATTAGATAAAAAAGAAGGAACAGCTACAACACAGTCTCAGAACAACCTGCATCTCATGACTTCGTAACATGGGCTTGCTTTACACACCTCCAGACAAAAGAGTCCCCTTGAGTAGGGAGAGTGGTGACTGGAGTGAGGTTTGTCTTTGTTTGCCCCAAGGAAGGGCCATCTCCTACCATCATCTCCCAGCTGCCCCTATGTTTTTGTGATGGAGAAGGCACTAGGTTGAGTGGTTTCAACCAGAATATGATGTTGCATCTTTATTTAATGCAATAATTAATGGCCAAGCAATCATAATTCTCTGCTTCAAATCACCTGATAATCTACTGCCTCTATTGGGCCTGTTCCTATTGCCGCTGCTTTTAAACCCTCGTAATGCCACTGATTTTGGTGGAGTTAATCTGAAAGGTACACACATGGGAGATGGATAAGAATCACTTCACTCCTGTGTTGAATGACATGGTCTGCACTTCATAGTTGGCAAACATTTATGTTTAGTGGCACCACTGCACACTTGGGATAGTAGATGATGAAATTACATTAATCTGAATTGAATATTCCAAGTAAAACTGCTGCCAAAATACACACCCTTTTTGGTAGCAGTGATGGAGGAAAGCCAGTGCTCCTCATTCCACCCTCAAAAAAGAGTTCATGCAGAGTCTTCAAAATGTTACTGAATGGATAAAGTGGGGGAATGTCATCATCACCTGACAGTAACGATTGCATTTCATGGTAAATAATTACCAGCTCCCAATTTCAAATATGAGCTTCTTAAACTGCCATCATTCATGGCAACATGCCTGCTGCCTCCAGAGATAAATCACAGTTTTTGCTAGGGTGTGGGTGAAAGAGCCATCTGTGCTGATTTGCAGCGAAGCCTCCAAAAAACCCAATTTATCAATATTATGTTCATCCTTCTGCCCATCTCCATTGGCCCAAGTTTGTCTGAAGAATGTCCTGTTCCTCCCTCCCAGGGCAGGTCACCAGGACGGACCCTCCAACATGCATGTTGAACCCTACAGCACCCATTCCTCTTGTCTGCCTACAGTACTGTATATTTAACCCACACACTGGTGATCACCCATTTTAAGAAGTCGCTGATGTGCCTTGCCTGGTTTTCTGCGGCACAGTGTTTATTATGAGACTAGTAGGCATCATGCATTTTGTACCTGAAGGTATACCCAACAGCAAGGCATCCAGGTAAGCTTGCAGAGCAGTGATGCTCCTGCCTCAGCATTCACATCTCTGCCACAGTCTAAGTGACTCATATACAGTGCTACAGCTGTTTCAGAGTTCTCTCTCTTTTTTTTTTTTTTAAAGCCAGTTCTATTGGTGACTAAAACTTGTGTAAGTAGTCTAAAACCTCAGTATTTACAATATAAAAACACCACAAGAAACCTCTCTCAGACCTTAAGCTTCTGTAGGATTTAATTTGGGGGAATTTTATTTGAAAATGCAATATCCCTTCCCTCTTCTCTCCCCCCACCTCCCCCCTTTCGTTCCTATGCAGAATGAAAAGAGCAGATCTTGGATGGAGATGCACTATTTACAAAAATGAGCTTACCTCATTTGTGTAAGAAAGGAAAGACTGTCAACCTTGATTAGAAAGCAATAATTCTTAAAAGGAGTCAAACAAGGTTTAATATTATTGTTTTCTCTAGGCCTGAAATCATAGAAGTTTTTAGAAATTTTAAATAAAAATGAAAAATGAATCTGCAACTCAGGAAATTAGTCTATCTGAGGACTATTTCCAGGGCTGTTATAAAAAAATGTACAAAATAGCTTGTCCTGTTTTAGGATTGGAAACCTTACAAAATGCTTAGAGTAAGCACTATCAAACTATGCTGCATTTTGAGTTTTACTACTATGGCCAACTACAACTCTGCAACACTAGACTTACACTGAAGTATCACAGTGCTGAATCAGGTTCCTTTGTCTGGTTATTTCATTTACCTTTTTAGCTCATGCTCCTTGGCACAACAGTGGGATATGATCCACATAAAATTGGTTTAAAAATTATTTAGTTAATCTGGTGCAAGACTTGCTCACTCCGACCAATTTAAATCTGCTCTGTATCAATTTAGTATAAGTCATTTCCTGATCAGATTAAGCTAAATCAATACAAACTAACTTCAAATACATGCCAGTGTTTGCACTGTCTTAACCAATTTGATTTAAAAACACACCTTTAATTAAACCAGTGCAATTCTGTGTGGAAAAGGCCTTGAAAGGCAGAACTGCTTGTCTGCAATAATTGACTAATATTTTACTGCCCTGTTCTGCTAATCAAGACCTGTAAAATACAGTGAAAATTCAATGCTATGCTTAAGAAGCGTGACAGTAGGTGAGACTTCGAAAAAATGCTGTGTCCTTGCCATGACTTGGGGCAGTCCAGATGTGGGAAGATAGTTTTGGCTTGTCAAAAGACAATTAACATATTTACAAGAAAGATGTGTTTCATTTATGAAGCAGGCCACTCTCTAGAGAACTGATATCAGTTGGAGAAAGCAGCTGTACCTGCAGCTTGAGGGTGCTTCAGTAATTTTTTAATTTTGTTTCCATATTTTTTACTTGGCTGTTCTGGATATTTCTCACAATTTAGTTAGTAAGAGAGATTTATTTTTTTTTCCTGGAAAAGTGTGACTATTTTTTGCAACTTGGAGAAGCATTATAGGAAAGATTTACTCAAAGAGAATACATGAAACTCGCAGTTTATCCCAAGGTTAGAATTGTGACCGTTGTTTGGGTTGTTGGCATGGGTTTATTTTGCTATCTCCATGAAAATTTTTGTGTATACTCTCCTGGTCACATGAATTCTATACTTGACTCAAACTCAGAAATTTGCACAGTCTTTTTGGGTAACAGCCCAAAGGTATTAGAAACATATGTAATCTCTACATAAGTGATGCTCCAAAGGACAAACTAGCCAAGAAACCTATGCATTGTTACTGCCATTTTGCTAGCAGGGAACTGAAATGCAGGGAAACACAAAACTGAGATCTGGCCCACTTCTCCTATGCATCTTGCACGTCACCGAACAGCCATGCACATCTGCCTGCAACATCTGGCTGAGCTGCTGAGAGACATGGGTAGGAAACAAGAGGGGCAGAGAGGGATCCACTCAAGATCACTTTGGTTCTTTCATCATTCTGCAGATTCTGTAGAGACATTGAGGTCCTCCTCAGCTGACCACATTTTAAGCAAGGTGTCTTCTTCCTCTTTTAAGGATGGAGAGACTGAGAAGGAAACTTGATGTGCCTCCACATACTAAGGATAGAGATTGTGCGGTTTTCTTTCATTGTTAATTAGATCAAAGCAAAATGGAAATCATGAGATTAACCAGATTCGTCTTCTCCACAGTATAAAATTTAAAAGATTTTGTTACTCTGTCCTAGAAGTCTTCAAAAAAAAACCACAAACGAACCTGACAAGCTGGCAGAAGTGTGCTACCCCACAATGTCCCAGTGCTGTATAAACAGGGGAGGAGGAGCCCCTTCTGCTTTGCAGAAGAGAGAAGGGTAATAAGTGCTGCTATCCTTGCATTCTCCCCATTCTCTCGGGAAAGCTGGAACAGAAAAGGTGCTGTCTTAAACACTTCCTGGGGAGTAAAGTTGAAAGACTCTACAGGAACATTGTGTGGAGATAAAAGAGCTGTGGAGAATCTTGACCAACAAGCATAATTTAAAATGGTGTAGGCACAGCCTGTGTGGTCTGCAGCCCATATCTCCCAGCTTCAAAGAGTGAGGACCGGATTGCAGATGCAGTTCTTCATTCCAGAATAGGTCATCTATTGTGGAAAAGCCTTCTGAACTATGAGTGAGACAAATAGTGGTTTAGCTTTGAGTTTCCGCTCCTCAAGTAGATTTGTTTTTATTTCATTCAGAGTAACAATGTACTCACATTGAGCATGTGTTTGGTTCACTATGGAAAATAGGCCAGTGAGTCCAGATTGAACTTGGTGCTCCTTGGGCTGACTGACTAGTAGCTAACTTAAGTATTGATGCAGAGGGCAGACAGACCACAACTCTCTGAGAAAAATCATTAGCAGTGCACTGGTCCACTTCTTGCTTGGTGTCACTGTGGAAAATGCACCCTGAAGTGTCTAATTTGCCTACAACATAGATGTAAAGCAGACAATTTTAGATTTGATGCAACACAATTTGCTGTCCATACACCATTGTCACCCAGGAAGTGCTATGTGATAGCCTGCAGACATTCTCCTGTTTCCATTACTGAAATGAACCCATGGAACCCAAATCCCAAAATGCAGTACCCTGTTGTGACTAAGAGGTGAAACCTGGAGGGTCCCAGATGGATAACATGACTGGTCTAGTTAATGAATTTAAATGGTAGAGATACAGACAAACTGTCCATGTGCCTAACAGGCAGAAGTCGAACATGCCCTTGCTTAGGATATTTTGGTAGAGCATACAAGAAGTTAAAAGTGTGCACATTATAACAACTTGCATCCTACCTAGTATTTTTAATGTAAAAACCTATCTGAATGAGTCAGAAACAACACATCATGAATTCAGCTGCTAGTGCAAAGAAAGTACACATCCAGAACTCCTTCTTTTAGTGGGGAATTAAAGCCCGCAGTTGTATATATCAGGCTGCTACTCCTTGTGTTGTGAGGGTGTCATGATTTCCAAACAATGGTCAGGGCTGAATACTGTAAGCACATTAGGGACCCTGTGAGACCCAAGCCCTAGGCGCTGAAGCTGAAGACCTTAAATGGTAAGGTATAGAAGAATAAGGCGAGAAACAAAGACATGAAGAGATAGAGGGACTTAGGCAAGAACACATAGCAAATCAGCAGCAGAGAAAAAAATTAGATGAAAATTAAGCCTGGTTTAAGAGGCTATTCATTCATCATTTGAGAAATAGGTGTGAAACACCCTTTGCTGGAGCTCAAACCTACTCATGTACATGTGTAATGAAGGCAAGCTCGAATTTCAGTCTTCAGACAGAAATACCTCAGTAGCCCAGCCTCGCTGATACTCCTGCTCTTCCTGTCACAAGGCTTATGATATCATCCCTACTCAAAATTGCACAGAAGTCTGAAAGTTGGACCAAAGTTTGTCCTTGTTAATGATGCAGAAAAAGTATGGGAAAAGCAGATATGGAAGAGAAATTGCAGGGACCTGTCTAGGGACAGGTAAACATAGCTGGGCATGGAGACAATGGCACACACTATTGCTTTGCTAATTGTAGATGATCTCCTAGGGAAAGTTCATCATTTCTCAAAGGACTTGATCATAGCCACCACTGGAGTCTGTGTAGAGGCTCCTACAGATGTCAGTGGAACTGAATCAGGCCTTTAGATAGAGTTGGTGATATTATGGTGAATAAAACAGGTTGTGTTCAGTGCCCGTAGAAAGCTGTAAAGTTAATAGTGCAGTGCTTTACAGGATCTTGAGTTCACACTCATAAGACTTCAGCTCCACACCACCAAAACACCCACACTATTCTTGCAAACTCCTGAATGGAAAGTTTCCAAAGACAATACCACAAAATACATATCTGTTCTACGTTTTTTTTTGTGATAGGCAGTGATGCAGTTAAGGGTAGAGTTGGTTAGACAGACTATAATCACTTTTTATTTTTGGAGGCAAAATTTTGCCTGCTTTTTGGCAGCTGTATGTGTGGGTATGCCAGGAGAAAAAAAACAACCCACAAACCATCAGTCTTGTTTACTTACATAGCTTCCAACCCTTTCACTTACTAAAACTACCCTGGAGATGATATCTTTTATGTACACCACAGTATACATCACGGTGTTGTGACAGAAGCCTTGATAGTATCTCAACTGCTTAATAAATCAGATGTTGTATTCTCATTATTGTCTGGGATGCTAATTAAACAAAACAAAAGAAAACCTGAACTTTGCCTACAGATTCCTTTTCTTCCCTTTCAGGACCTATTCTTGACAGTATCAAGGGTGCCTGGGTCTCTCATCTACCTACTGTCTGGCTTGTCCCCACTGAAAACATGAAACATCATTGCTCTTCACAAGACTTGGTCTTCATGTCTTGAGTTTCCAGAATTTGAAACCACATTGACGTAGATGTACAAGTGACAAAAGCATTGTGGTAAGTCTTATCTGGCAGTTGGCTTGCTGAAAAGGTCCAAAATGGAATGGACAATTTGCTGTATCGGCATCAGATGACTGTCCAACAGTCAAGATTTTTAAGGAGAGCTGCTCAAAGAAAGGCATCTTTGACATGTGCAGAGGTACATGAAAAGTGGTATTATTCCCAATGAAGCAACCAAAAATAGTGTTAGAAGAGTAGTGAGCAATAACAATTTATAGATAAATCTCACAAAATATGTGGATATTGATTCCTGTGCCTTACATGCTCAATTCACAGAGCTGGGCAAGAGATTAAGGCAATAATTTTTATACATTTTGCTTGGGACTGCATTAAAATAGTAAGGCCTGATCTTACATCTGATGCAGTGAATGGGCAGCTTTCCACTGTCATTCATAGGCTTTGGATCAAGGCACCAAATATCATTCAGTCTGTTTTGCTCAAAAGCCAGAAAATGTTAGTGTCAATGTGATTTTGTTTTGGTTTGTCCTAGTATGCATAACCAGTATAGTTGCAAACATGAGGGTGGAAAATATTTTTCCAATTAACAATTCTTTTTCAGTTATTTTTTTAATAAAACATTTCTAAGATAACTTGTTTCCACTGAAATTTGAATCAGCTTTGTGAGATGACATGCTGCTATTGAGAGGTGCCTCGCTTTTATGATTTTGCCTGTTTTAGCTAAATGTAATGTTTCAGGAAAAGTGGATCCTTCTCCATTCTTTTCCATTGTTTATTAAGCAAAAGAGGGCACAGGAAATAACTAGATATATTGTTTGGAGATTTGCTTTTTCAGAGTAGGACAGTTTTTGCAATGTTTGGCAGGAGGGCTTCAAAGTTCATTATGGCACCTTTGTCAAGGATTTAAGGATTGCAATCCATTGCATTGTAACTGTGCCAAGAATCTGAGGACTCATCACCTTTGTATCCAACCATCCAGGGAAAGAAAATAAAAGGAGACAAAGGTCCAGTGCTCTATTTGAATTATACTCATAATTTCTCAAGGTTCAGAAGTGTTCTGATAAAAGAATGACTTTATTTCTTAATAGATAAAGGAGGCAAATTCAGAACTTGCTATCATCAACCCAGGTCCAAACTTCTGCAAGGTGTATTTTGGGTCTGAATAGTTCTGCTTCTTAAATATCTGGAAAGAGGCTCAGTGGAGAATTCAAACTACAGGAGTTATGTGATGACATAACATGTTTCTCTTTTTGCTACTTCTCCAAATTTATTTAAAAAGCATCCATCATGATGACTCCACGCACTTGGGTGATTACTGCAAGTATACATAGAGCTATGGAAAAATATCCAAGTATCTTAATTTTTCTCTACTGCAACAGTTCTGTGCCAAAGGAAAAGGCTCCCTCAACTTCTCAACTTGCCATCTTGATTTGTTCAACCTGTCATCTCCAATAAAAAGTAAGAACATTGATGCATCTTGCCAGGATGCCTTCAGGTCAGTGAATTTGAGGTTTGTCATACAAAGAGGGTGGAGGCTGCTCCAGAATGAAGGACCCTGCAGGGAAAAATACCTGCTATCATTGCCTCCTTCCTAAACACAGGATCTTTTTGCCCAGGATTACACTTGTGGCAATATTATGTGTGGGAGGAAGGTCTCTTTAATAGCCACAAGGCAAGCATAGTGGCTAAATCCATCTATTCCTTTTTGCTGCTTTATTTTCTGTCTTATGTTCCAGTGGTTGTAAAACACTAGCCTTTTGGAGCTCTTCCACACTGGAAAATTGCATCATGATAAAACACAACCCCCAGGAATCCTGGTAACTAAGACAATGCTAAACATGCTGTTAAACATTGAATACAGACAGGGACTGTAATGTTTAACATCACATCAGCTGGTTGTGGTTAAGCCCATGGGCTGACCAGCTGCCACAATGCTAAACATGATGGTGTCTGCCTGTGCTGAACAGTGTGTTAGAAGCCCTAATTCTCAAGGGTCGTTTTTCTTGCATGATCTGGTTTTCTAGCACAGGCAAACATTATGCCGATATACATGACGGCTGCGAGATACCAGATTAACCAGATTGGAACAGTTTACATGGTACCCTAATTTATGTCAAGGACTTCAGCCTCTTGGTTGAGCTCCTGACTAGGGCAATCACAAACAACATGTTAGTTCATACCTTGCCTTTGTTCCTGCACACAGTGCCTCTAACCTCAGCACAGCTGGATTGTTATTGCATTGGACTGATGGTGAAAATAGCAGACACATGGCATCCTGACAAACTTTGTTTTTTTTACAGGTGTCTTATCCTAGCACAGGAGAAAGGGGACACAAATTCTTGAACAGTATTTATATACCAGCAAGATGGTGAGGAAAGAAATGACAAGCATCTGCTTTCCTTCACGTGACTGGGCATGATGTATTGGAAGTAATGTAAAAGGCTAATGCAAAGTTAACTCCGCTAATGGATCAGTTCCAGAACTATTTCAGCCCCAAGAAATATGTGACATTTGAATATCTCTTTTTATTTATTACCAGATATCAGACTCCTGCAGATATGCAGAAACAATAGATCAGCATGTGAATGGTCTAAAAGTTAAAGCCAAGTTTGTGAGTTTGTGCAGCTTGATGCATGACAAACTCCCCACAAGACTGTTGAGATGACCAGATATTTGGCTTTTGAAAGGGAAAATAAAAGCATGTAACATGTAACATGTGAAATCTGTGTCTTCCCTGAACGAACGAAAAAAATCCCACCAAAAAACCCCTAACAAAGAGAGGTATGGCTTAAAGATAAAAAACCGGAAATCAAGCTAAGTATATATAGGTAAGTCTTATCAAGATAGCATATGGTCTGGGATATGGTCAGCTCTTACTGTAGCTTTTCCATAGGCAGAAGGGCTGTTTAAGGTCCTCTGCCTCTCTCTCGCTACTGATTTCCCAGTCACTGAAATTATACCTTCAGCTGCACTACATACATTTTCGAAGTTGTGGGAACCTAATATTTTGCGATTTCTTTTCACCTGTCAAACTTTACTGAAATTTATAAGTGGCTTCTGTTAAGAGGCAGAAATTATGAAGATAATTAAGCAGAAGTTAACTGTCTTTCCTAAGAAACTGGACTAAAATGAATATGCTGCATTTTAGTTAATGACAAATATTTTCCTTTTTTTAATAGTTTTTGACACTTTCTTACAATTTTTCTAACATTTTTATAAGAATGGAAAACCAGCCAGTAAATGAGCTGGTATTAGTAATGTAGGTCCAAATTAAAGAGAGAAATGAAGAAGATACAAAGGGTGAGTTTGAGGCTATAAAAAGAATCCTCAAAAGAGAGAATGGGCATATCTGAGGTTTTCATGCATGAATGGGGCTCCTCAAGTAGGAAAGGGAGTATGCACAGGCTGTGGAAAAAAAGGGTGAGCTCTGCTACTAAGAGGCTGAAGAGGGATGAGATGTGAGTACAGAGGACTCTAACAAAACTCAACCCAATAAGGCATCCTCTCCTAACTCCTTTTCAATTTCTTATAAAACTCTAAAACTGGGCACAGATGCTTCTAAGTGAAATAACATCAATACTGGGGGTCTGGTCTTGTATATAACCATCACAGTTGAAACAACAGCTTATATCAAGTGAACTTTCCTCCAGCTTCATGGTGTTTCCAATATTGTTAGTATATAGTTGGGCTGAAGAGTTCTTCTTCCTGGTGATTTCTCAAACATGTCCCCTTTGGTGCAGACCCCAAAGAGGATAGGCATGTTCCACACATTGGCTTGGCAGCTGAGCTTTCACCTAGGCTTCCAGCTGACCTCAAAGACACTGCTTGGGAAGCAAATAATGTCACATAGATAGCAATACAATCCAAACATCTCAAAAGTCTGACAAACATGTGACAACACAGCTGTAGGGTAGTTTCAGATGAAGCAGGTATGAAACTGAAGATAGGGCTATGTGCTGTGAGGAAGTTAAAGAAAGTCCAGACTGTAGAAATTCTGCATAGAGGAAAGGCTGTGAGAATGAAGAGGGCACAGGGAGGGAAACAATGTTCTTGCCAGCTAGCACAAGGCAGAAGCAAGGTGTCAAAGATACAGTATCAGACACGTGAACCTGAGGCAAGGGAAACTGGTTTGGGAAAGAGAAGGTTTAGGAGTCGTCAGCAGATGATGAAAGAGATGTTGGGAAACAATGTAGTGTGCCACAAGGAAAGTGTAATAGAGTGAGAGGAAATGGCAAGTGGAGGGTGACAGACAGGTTACTGGGCATGCCATATGGGAAAGGAAGTGAGTGGAAGAAGGGACATTATAGGAACCACTGAGAAGTTGGAACAATGTGAAGAGGAAGGAAGGAAGGAAGGCAGGAAGGCAGGAAGGCAGGAAGGCAGGAAGGCAGGAAGGCAGGAAGGCAGGAAGGAAGGAAGGAAGGAAGGAAGGAAGGAAGGAAGGAAGGAAGGAAGGAAGGAAGGAAGGAAGGAAGGAAGGAAGGAAGGAAGGAAGGAAGGAAGGAAGGAAGGAAATAATTGTAAGTAGACTATTTGAAGCATATGGATCCATGGATAGTCATCAACAAAATTCGAGTTCAGTGGAGAGTTTCCAGTGACAGGGTGTGAACTCCAGAAATAATAGGCATAATGCTCAGGTCAGGTTACATGCTACAGAAAAGAATCTGGATATTCTGACTTTGGGATGATTCAGAGATTAATGAATGTGCAGGGCAGTGGTAAACTCTGAATATGAGACATAATGAGCAAAAAGGAATTTTTATTCTCAATACATAACCACAGCTTTCACTATGCCAAAGAAACACTGTAGGTACTACTCAGGTTGTGGAAACACTCCCCTTTGTATCCTTAGCAACTTGCAAATCTATTGCCCAGGCCTGAGGATGTTTCTCACTGAAAGGGAAGTAAGACTGCTGATGGATATTCATAGTCAATGCAAATTTCTTCATCCAGCTAAGGATTTAGCTTCTAAACTTCAGGGCCAAAAATTCCTCATTTGGCCTAAATTCCATTGTCATGTCTAAATCAAGGTCTTCCTATATCTTGCTGGATGCCAAAAGTGCTTTGGTCTAAAGGTGAATGGGGACTAAACTGGAGTTTAAATGGGATTAATTTGGGCCAAGTGGATCATGGTATGGTGCTGTCTGAATTTCCCCTTAACAACAGACATCAATAGATCTAATTCTGTGTCCCTGATACCCCAGTGTTCTCAAGGAGAAGGAGGTAGGTGTTCCCCAAAAAGAAGTGGCAACAACCACCATCTTGCTTTCCTGGCCTCAGAGTATGTGGTAGGGAGAGATTATTTTTTTATTATTTGTTTTGCTGTAGTCCTTAGGATCCTTTACACTTACAATTGTATTCTGATTTTGGAAAGAGAAAACTGTTGTGTATAAAGAAGCTGCATCACCTGGGCTCTGCAAGAAATGCACCCTAAACACTCAGGATTTTCTTTTTGCAAAGGTGGAGGATTATGAAACTGTGTCTTGTCTAGCCCCAAAGTTATCCTGTCTAATGGGATAGCAGAGTAAGCAAGCAGAACTGTTGAAGGATTTACTTGCTGAGCCAAAAAAGTCCGTAAGTGGTTAATGAGTGTTTAGCCTTGCTGAACTTTCATAACACTGCCACTGATAGCCAAGTGAGACCTGCATGGCACAGGATCATGGAAAAAAGAGCTGGACTTGTCCTTTCTCAATTACAAGAAGCCTCTTAAACCCCAAGTGGTGAAAGACGTCGATCCTAAGATGCCAGTAAAAAGAGACAGCTGAAGGAAAAGCCATTGTCCATTTTCTTTGACAGAAATGTAGTAAAACTATGGATGGGGTCATCTGGTAGCATATCCAGTAGGAGTTATAGCCTATTCTCCTGAAATGTAAATCCAGGGCACAAGACCACAGGAAACAGAGAGGAGCTTTTCTGTTCAAGCCTTTAGGTGACAGTGTAAACATATTGTGAGTTAGAGGCTCCAGCAGGGTTAAACCAAAGGTATTTATGCTTTTCTTTGTAAGTCTAAAACCAAGACTATTTTTTTCTCTTTATATTCAGGCTCATTTTTAATTTGACCCTTAGTATTCAAAGACTCATAATGCTTTGCCTTTCTTTGTTGGATGAAAACTGGGTTTGAGCAGGTTTTAAAAAGACTTTTCATTTGGTGACTGTTGTAAAACTAAAGCAAGCTGACACTCAAGACCAATTTTTATAAGTGTTTTTTCCCCACAATGGAATGGATTCAGATAAATATATGTATCTAATTAGAGGACCAGTACCCAAACATTTAGGCAGTTATCTTCCAGGGACATGAAACCCAGTTGGAAATACTCAGCTTTTAAATTTTCTGTTACTATTCCAAATTTATGACTAGTGAGAAACTAATTAGATTATTCCCTCTCTTCAGGAGTCGATGAACATCCCCAGTTATCAAGATGAATGTGGTCTGACTCACCAGAATGGGATGGCCAAATTTCTGAGCTTGATACCAAAATACACAAAGAGCCAAGAACTATCAGTTGTCCCATCTGTCACAGGGCTGTGGGAAGGGAAGACCCAGGATTAGGAACTTCTCAGAAGTCCCACCACCATGCTGCCCACTGGCTCCTGGCTGAGCATGCAGCTGGTGCCTGAGGTTACCAGTGACATTTGCCAGAGCTGTCCTCCTCGCCCACTTTCTCTCCCGTCTGGAGAAGCAAATTCCCCTACCAGTCCCAGACACTGATCACTTGACATAACATCAGTGGAAGAGCTGCACTTAAATTCTTTGCAGGCACATATAGCTTAAATCAACAAGATATTCCTTTATGCCCCAGTGTGAACTATCAGTAATAGCTCAGGGTGTTTAATATGACAGGTTATGGAACACAAGAGCTTTCTGCAGCTAGTCTACACTGGATTACCCAGCTGGAGTGTAAAGGCAAAAATACAGAATATATGTAGATTTGAGTCTAAGAACATAAATTTTGAGTGTATCAGAGTGGGAAGAAGAAGCAAGTGGCAATCTGACTGTAGACCAGCAGCCCTCAAGCAGGCTTTCCGCTGATTGATGCAGATAACACGGTGTGGTGCCAACTCCAATGAACTAATTCAAGGTCCAGATACACTGGTGTAGCACCTTGCTGTGCACCTCCAGAACCCCAGGGCTCTTCAGGCAACCTCTATGGTCACCTTGCTGTAACTAGGCACAAACTTCTTGTGATGCCTTGTGATTGCTATTGAAGTCCATTCTGTTTTCTGTTTTGCATACAATTGTACAATGCAGCCAGCAGTCAGAGACACTGTGGTCATGCACAAAGATATGCAAATCCAATCCTCCCCTTGACAAAGTGCAGTTTGTTGTGCTGGTGATGGAGGTCACAAGCAGCAAAAATCTGCAAGTGCTACATCTAAACACTTCATTTCCATATATGTGCACAAAACAAATTCCCACTGTTCATCTTGATAGGTGTCTGAAATGCTACATTTGTACATGTATCTGTAATAATGCAGAGGTGCTTCAGCCTTTCTAATGGTTGGCAGATCTGCTGAAGAACAGTGAGAAGATTATGCTTTCCTCTGAATTCAGCAGAGGTCTCTAAACAGTACTTGTGTAAAGAGATCAAGACCAGGAAGCCTGTAATTATCAGCTAAATAAATGATTTAATTAATACAAACTCTGGACTAGGTCACAGTCTGACCTGGCAGTTTTATTCTGTTCCAGGGAGGCATAAAACAGTGCCAAAGGCCCAAAACCTAGCCTTTAAGGATTATTCTTTTGTACAAAAGTCCAGATGTCATTCAGAGGTAAAGACCTAGCCTTGCAGGTTAGCAAAATGCTTCAGAAACAAATAAGAACTGACTCAACTGAACCTTTTTTCTCCTTCAGTTTCTCAGAAGCTCATCTCTGTTCCTCACCCCTATCTCCCATTATTCTTTTTTCATCTTTACATACCTCTAAATTTCCTGCCTTTTGTCTGGGACCAGGTGTGCCAGGGCCAAACACTGTTATAGCTCTTTTTGTGTTGGTTCCAGCCCAATTGGAAGCAGGAAATACAAAAATTCTCCTGGGTAATCCTCTTCTCTGGAGACTTCCAGTCCAATTTTGCAGATTCATGAGTGTTACGTGCTTTAGGCAAAGTTCAGAGAAGCAACCAAAGCCAATTGCTACAGATATGTAGACATGACATACACAGAGAAGGCAGTGAGTTCTGTATGCCTGTAATATCCCTTCTTATCCAGGCGCTTGCCTGCACCAAACTGCTGCAGTGTCTGCTTAGAACCGAGTCCTAAATCATACTGTTTCTGCACACCTCCAGAACTTGGTCTGCACTGTTTATTGTCTGAGGCTTCAGTTTCAGGGGGAAGCCAGCAGAAAAGCTGCTTCAGAACCTGAAAGCATAAATCAGAATAAAGCAAGTAGACTGCATCATTCTCAGTTTGTTTCTAATCTTTGTACTTGGAGCTTTTCCTCTTTTGTGCTGTTGGTGATGCTGTGTTGCATTATACCTCCCTGCCAGCAATGTTGTGCAATGGACATGCCCAACGTGACAAAAGTGGCTGGAGACACTGCTAGTGCTGTGGCAGTGTTGAGAATTCAGGATCCTGCCATTGTACAATGGGTCAGCTGAGGAGGAACCTCCAACTCTTCCACACACAAGTGACATTTGCACTCCTTGTAGTGGGGATGGGACATGCAAGCACTGCTAGAGCCTCGCTGGACCTTTCTTGCCAGCCTCCCTCTTCTGGGCACTAAATTTATATTGGTTTGTTCTGGGAAGAACACTCAGAGACAACAGTTCTGCAAATGTAGTTCTTCTCCATGGTGAACTTGAGCTCAGATCAGCTGATAGCAAGCATGTTTAGAGCAGCTACCATGCAATGGCACCACTATGCAATGAATATTCTACTGGTAGTGACAAAATGAAGTCTTTTTGAGAAAGAAGAAAAAAAAAGACTGAGAATAATCTGGGGAGCTGTTTGAGAAACAGGTAAGAATGAGTGCTGACTTAGCCTCATATCAATGTGATTTTTAACACTAGTGCACAAATAATCCTACAGGATAGCCCTGTCCTCACTGTGTACTCAGCAAACAGCATGAACGTGCAAATATTTATAGACATCATCCACTGTCAGAGAACCAGAGACATTTGCTTCATGAGGCCTGTTTCTGGGGGAAAAAAACCTGAGCATGTGTTTCTTTGCCTGCTCTGGAGCTGATCAGAAGATATTCATTTAATAAGACTATTATTCTGTATTGTTTGCATGACATTAGCACAACATTAGTGTTCATTGAAACTGGAGACACATTTTAAGTGGCACTGTACCCAAGCACCGTAAGAGACAGTAGTCGCTATGCTTATCAGCTGAACAGACAAGATGTTGTATGTTCCCTTTCCAAATGGGGAATTGATACACATAAATGATGAAGTAATCTACCCCACAGATATTCAGTATACAAACACAAGCATAACAGCCAGCTGCAATACTGAACCATGGTAAGAGGTTTAACAACACAGAAAACAATAGGCATTGTATACTGTAGGCTCATAAAATAGGGCTGGATGAAAAAAGGTTCTTTTCTCCCCTGGGAATTGACAAAATTTTGTCAAACACAATTTGGCTGAAAACTGGAATATGTGCTTACTGTAATATCTTTTGTTTGGTAGCCTGCATTTATTTTAAGGCAAAATGCGAGAGCAGACACTTCACAAGGAGAATTTGTTGTTGACCAAAACCAATAAGAACAATTTTCACTGAAAATTTGCTTTGATGAAAAATTTGCAGCCAGCTCTGATGCAAAATACCTTATGCTGGGTGCTTCTTTTCTGTTTGCTCTCACATCCAGCTCTGCAATTCTGTGCTGTGTTGGCCTTTGCTTGAATATCACCTTCTGCTACTAATATAATGCTGCCAGCTCCAGCCACTCAAGCATAAATCTTCCTGAATTTGAGCATTAGGGTATTTTAGGAGAGGAGGAAGAGGAGATGGAGAAGAGAGAGACTAGCTGGGGACAAGGGGGAATCTAAATCCCCATTTTAGTAGACAGGTGCCCAGCTTTGGTTAACAAATGAAAAAGGAAATAAAGTTTTTAGCTGCTGTGGTCATGGAGAAAAGCTAGAAAATGTGAAGCCCACAGGCTCAAATAACACTCAACCACAGACAAAGATTCTCAATTTTCTACTTTGTGATGCTGGGGGCCTGGTGCACCCCAGCTTGCCATGGGCATTCGAGGCAGGAGCTTCTGCCAGCATCTCTGTCCTGGTACCTGATCTGTGGTGGCCCAGGGGTGCTGATGCCAGTGGCTGCCCCTGCTTATGCATGGCTTCTGCACACCCTTGAAACCAGGGCCCCACACATCAGCCCTGGGGAGGAGGAGGAGGAGAAGGAGCAGCTGGCTCATCCCCCTGGCTTGAGGCCCTTGTGTCTTCTCTGTCATCCATTTGGCAGCAGTGGTAGAAAGCCTTTAAGAAGAAGTAAGAAGGACCTTGCAAGGACCATGTGTGGACTTTTATTTGGAGAAGTTCTGTTGCAGTAACGCTGGTCGCAAGCAACACACGCAGCACTTGCATCGCCACCTCTTTTTGGACTATTCAGGATAATTACATCCATATGATCTAGGGCTACTTGTACCCAATAACTGCATGCAGGTTTTGTGAACCCTAAATGCCATCTTCCAGCATGACCCAGCTTTGCAATTTTTCATTCTGCCTGAATATCCCTTCTGTTTGAAAAGCAGAGTTCATTTTGTCCTTGTGACACTTCCTCTAAGGTAATAAAAAACAAAAGATTTTTTCTCCTTATCTCAGGTTAGTGATTTCCCTGCTCTGAACCATGAACTTGAACAAAACTGGTCTCCTACTGACAGTTCTGGGAGAGTTTTGGTGCAGGACCAATCACCATGAGTGTAAACAATAGGTTGAATAATCTCAACAATTTTCAGCATGTCCATTGAGAGGGAATGTGGGTGCTAAGGAGGAGTTGGATGCCATTTTAGGCTCCCTGGGCTGCCTGCAAGATGCTGGGGGAAGACAAAGGTGGACTTCCCCTGGCAAAGCAATAAGTCCAGGGACAGCTTGCAGGAACAGAAGCAGAACAGAAATAAGAGGGCAGAGGCAGGTTGTGAAGCTAAGTGGAATTGAATAAGCAGAGATTGTTTATTGCAGGAAAACAAGAGCTTGTTCAGAGGGTCCAACAAGGCTCTTCCCAGTAGAGCTGTGGAGAAAGGCTGAGAAATGCTGCACTGGAAGCATTTACCTCTGAGGGCCAGAACTGCCCATCAGGAAGGCTGGGCATGCAGGGAGATATGCTTTTCCTTAAATTTCGTTACAGAAGTAGTAGAAATAATGTGGAGTCATGCCTAGTATTTATATTTAACCTAGTCTGAAATAATGCTTCTGTGAACAAACACACATGCCAACATGCCTAAAATCGCAGAAGATTGTCATGGTTTAAACTTTTCCATATCAGTGGCTTGACCCCTAGTCCTAGGTATCTGACACTAAACCTCACCTACAATGCTGCTGAAAAATGTTTACTCTGTCAAAAAATGGTTTCATTAAATTGTCAGGAACTACTGAACTATTATTATATGTATCAAGATATATAGACCAAATGGGTTTTGATTGAAATAATTTTACAAATTCTAACATGCTAGAAGGATTTTTAAATCAAAGCTAATCCCAAATGTTTGGTGACAGAAACTCCATAAAAAAATTATGTTCAAATCTTTTTCTCTTCTTTGTCTGTTATTTTGTGTAAGAAGTATACTATAGAGTAACAAAAAGGTTATGCCTAGCATTTAAGAGAAAATTCTCAGCTTCAAATACTATATAAAAATGGAAACATAAACAGAGTTTTCAGAAGGACGTGTCTCCAGGGGGCAGACTGGGTGGCCCTAATGGTATGAAATGCCTCATTGCACAGGGTATCCTTCACATACAGTTACTTGGGGGACAACACACATTGTTTGTAAATTAATTTCAGAGTAGAAAATGGGTTGAAAGGGTGAAACCCACAAAAATGTGGAGGAAAATGCTTGCAGATCTGCCCATATCTTTTGAAGTAAAATCTGTTGAATACTTATACTTGCATGAAGACTTACTAGGGTGGAAAAGACCAGCATATGTATTCATGGAAATTCTTAGCATCTCTGTCTCTGCACTGTTTGTTTGGATTATGATGTTTTTATTTTTCCAGTTTCCAGCAATGAGTGGTAAAAAGACCTTTTTTCTTCTCACTGGGCTGTTTGGTGAGTGATTGGGATAGGATGCTCTCTAATGTGAGAGATGAACATGTACCTTACTCACAATGAACATGCTCCATATTCCCTGCATGACTGATCCACAGTAATTATCAGAAAGGAGAAAAACTCTTTTTAGAATGCTTGATGTAAGACATCAGTTGTTTCTTGTGAAGAAATTTATTTTAAACAGACCTCTTAGGTCCTAAGTTATTCTTGATAAGACTGCACTCCTGCAAAGGTTGCAAGTACAACCTCCTTGATTGCTTTGCAAAACCTTCTGTGTTTTAGATTGGCATTTGATGCTCAAAAGGGTGATTTGATGCTCAGAAAGGCTGATTGGACATTGGAATGGGCTATCCAGGGAGGTGGTGGAGTCACTGTCCCTAGAGGCGTTTAGGAATCACTGGATGTGGCACTTAGTGCTATGGTTGAGTTGACATGGTGGTGTTAGGTCATAGGTTGGACTTGATGATCTCAGAGATCTTTTCTAGCCTTAATGATTCTCTGAGAGAACTATACATGGAACTGGAACACATGTGAGCAATGAATGCATATACACTTAGCATTGAGTCCCATTGAGTTGGCCCCACTGAAATGGCCACTAAGCCAAGAACATCTGCGTATCACTTATTAGGCAGTGGAAGAGCTTGAAGCATTTTTATTAAGTGTTTATCAAAGCATGATACAGACCATCTGCATCATGTTATGACCTATTCTCCATTTGTGACCAAAAAGGTATAACTAATACCAAAAGTCTCTTCCTCTTTCAATAATTTTAGGATGGCAAATATTTGCATTTCTTCTGACATTAGAGAGCTGCCTTTTTGTACACTTTTCCTAATGGCCTATATGTTTCTTAAGTTCATATTCATCAGTGGATGATAGAAACAATCTACTTTCTCAGCTTATTTTGCTTTTGGAGATACTCTAAGTACCCACATAGAAGATTATTTTTGTCCTTAACTATTTTGTTTTGCGAAAGCTACCATACAAGCATCACCTTAGATTCAGAAGGGAATGTGTACACACATACATATATTTATACATACATAAAATACTGTACAGACTATGTTGATTACAACTAAATTGTAAATAGCACTTCCATCAGGGAATCCCCTAACTCTGTATTACTCTGTACTACAAAAGTAGCAGATGAGTCAGGTTTCCCAGTAAACAGGACCAGACAGCAATAGCAGTGAGGAAAAGCAACAGTCACAATGAGACTTGCCACGACAAAACTGTCATTACCTATTTTGTCTGTCAAGTATTAATGAAGTTACCTCAGTTACTGAGTTATTACTTAAGGGATCAGAGGTAAATCAGAGGGGTTACCACTACTTTCTATTTGAACAGGGGACTTAGAGCATTTTCTGAGCTGTTAATTCACTAAAATGCTTTAGCAGGGAGTTAAAGTTTCACGTATGGTATCATCATAAAAAAAAAAGCTGGCCGGTGAATTATCTGTCAAATCCTCCTTCTGGGAGCTCATGGCCCTTTTATGGCTGTGTGTAGCACTGTAGCACATCTGGGACATGATAGCCTGATCCTTCTGTATAAGTTAAAAGGTACCAGTTAGGACTGTTTCAGAAACTGGGTTTTTGATTGCCCCTGAGGTCTTTCTAGAAGAATAAAAGATAATTGTTGATTCATATTTGAAACCCATGACAACCAAAGAGTTGAGGCAAATTGTATTATTAGGCTGGCAGAAAGGGGGAACATGGGAACTCTCAGCTTTTTTTAAAATGCTGGTGGAGGAGCACCTGGGGAAAACAGCAAGGGATGAGGATGCTTATTGAGTGACACCTGAGACAACATGCTGTGTGTAACAGCTGTGATCATTTTAGATGGGAAGAGAAGAAATCAGAGAGAAGGAAATGGGAGGAGAAGGGAGATATTTCAAGTGAGAGTTTGGACATAGGCAGGGATGTGTACTCCTCAGTATTCCTGAATTGTATCTCCAACATACATGTGTATTAGGTCTGCCAGTCTGCCCCTTATTGCCTGAAGCCCTGACCCACAGTTAATAATCACTACGCGGTGTTTCAAAAAGTAGGAGTAAAGAATTCATACTAAAAGTGAAAATGAGAATGTCTACTTTCCTTACAGAAGTGCAGAAAATTGTACTCATAATAAAAATTAAATGGAAGGCTGCAGCCCTCAAAAGGTAAGGTATGGTTCATGTGCAAAAACTACTTGTGTAATGTTGAAGCTGGCTTTTTAATCAGTTTAATGAAAATGGGTTGTTTACATCTCTTCTGGTCAAGCAGTTGATCTGGTGTAGCTTCAGCCATTAAAGAATGAACTGCAGCAAAGCCAGCCAAAGTGAGATCCACTCCAAGTTAAGGAAATTGTTTTGAAACTCACTCTTCATTAGGTTTAGGTCACTTCATTCATTAGGTCAGTATGAATAATGCACAGCTGCTGACTGCCCATGTGCTATGCTTTTCTGCCTGCCTGCTGCGGTGCCCTGGCTCTACCCTGGGGTGCTAGTTGGGCACTGTGCTGCTTCTCTTGGTTTGGGTGCTAATGGTGGCAGCAGGGAGCATCAGGCAGACCTCATGGGGTCTGAACTCAGAGCTTTGGCAGCAAAGTGAATGAGGTGCTCATTTTGAATAAATTGGCTGTAAAGCCCATTTACTTTTGATCCTCGTTTTCTCCTAATATCTTGCGACTCTGCTCAGGATCTGAGGTTTCAACAGAAAGCAGTGCTGTGGGGGAGGTTTCTTCATTTATTGGCCTGTTTTACAATCTTCTGCTTCACTTCTAAGGCAGACAGATTGATGGAATAACTACTGTACGGTGGTGCCACAGTTGTAGAAGCACACGTTCTGTTACAGTTTGGTGTGGTTTTGTTTTCACACACTGGCTATTTTTTTGTTGAAGTAACTCTTTTTTTCCTAATACCTCCAGCCACAAAGTAGTTTCATCTCAGCAGATGTCTTAAGCACAGTTCAGCTGCATCAGCAGATATTCCAGCGATGGTATTGCTCCCCTGTGACTCTCAACAGGGATTTTATTTTATTTTTTTTAAAGCGCTGGCAACATGGTTTATTTATAACAAGGAACATATTTCAAGAGCATTTTCTATACCCGTATCTATTTCTTCAATCTTTATCTCAGTAAATAGAACTTAGTGTTCACATTTAGATTTTTCTTTTTCTCCTCCTCCCTGTACTTTCTGCTCTTCAAACCACAAAATGGCTAAGAAACATTTGGTGAAAGTGACCAGTGTTATAGTCTAGAGCAGACTCAGCGGCACTATGCAAACATTTTCTTTACAGCATTAGTTCTTTCACCTACCAGATATATCAAGCTAAAAGTTCGTAACACTGCTTTTTCCCTCAAGTGTGTTTCAATCTTTCTGACATCTGGAAAAAGTGTTTTTTGACTTGGTCCTTCCTGCATAACTTCTGTTTAAACTCGATTCACAAAAAAGATATAGTGTTTTCCTAGGGTCCGGGTGATTAAGATCATTTCTTCTTTTGCCTGGCAGTGCTACAACTCTTTGGTAGAAGGAGCCCCAAAAGAACTACTCTGGGAATTGTCACATTTTATGATGTATGAGCTTCTTTTTCTTTATAATTTTACCACAAGAAAAGAAGGAGCATTCTCCCATCTGCATGCATCTCCTCAGCCCTGCTTAAGGCTAAGGATCAGAGCTGGTTAACCATTAAAATGAAAGGCCAAAATCCTGCAGAGCCCTGTCAGATAAATCCCCTTCAGTAGGTGCTTTACTTGATGAAACATGGAGGACCAAATTCTTAATAGATGAATAAACAGGCTTTGTTGTGGAATGGCCCCTGCTCCATGGACTGGGGCTGGAACAGGATGCTTCCCCTGAAAGTGGGACAAGAGCATTGCTAGTGTAACCACAGGGGTGTTTTGACACCTGTCACTATTTTGTCTCCTGTTAAAGGGAGAACCTTTCTTCAGAGTTTGTGATTCTCACACCTGCAGACCTCCTGGGTCTCTTCCCCATTTCCTCCAGATGTCACTCCTGAGCAGGAGCATGGCAAGGGCCAGTCAGTTATGTGCTCCCGAAAGACCAACTGGTCTTCACGATAAATTCAGGTCAAGAAAAGCCATTTACATCATTGATTAGGGAGCTAGGGTAGGACCTTATTCTGGAAGTTTCCACTGACATGAAATGGTCAGAGTGGAAGACTTCCAGCTGCTGCACCCTAACTATAGGCAAAGGGGAAGATGATTAAGCTAAACAAAATTTGTCTGCAAAGTAATTTGTCTTGGAAGTGAGGTCTGGTGGGATCCTGCCTACTGATAGCTGCTGGATGGTGGCTCCATATTTCCAGCTCCTTTGGCTATGGGATAGTGATTGTCCATAGTGCTGAACTGTTAGCAGAGTCTTTACCATGGGTTTGGCTTAGGTCAGCTGTCACTCTCTGTTTCTGACTGATGAGTCCAGAATTAGCACACGGGAGGAGAAACTCCAAATGAGCAGCTTGGTGGTGGCCATCCCATTTTTGGCAAGTAAGTGAAGTTAGTAACACAGATGTGATCTGTTTGCAGCCTGCTACCCTCAGGGTCAGAGACTAATCCTTAGCATGTTTAATTTACTACTATAATTACCAGCAGAGACTTCAGTGTCCCTTACTGTTTCTGTTATGGATGTAGAAAACCATGAAAGAAGAAGCTATGAATGCTCTGGAAATCTGCTTTAAAGTCTCCCTCACTATCCGTTGCTTGAAGGAAGACTCCTTTACTGTGTTCATCTGAGGATGGGAATGTTCTAAAAAGCTAGTCAAAAGAATAACATTTTTCTTTTTCTGCTGTCAGCACTAGATCCTACCATGATTATTAAAGCCATTTAAAGAACATTTTCAGTTTCTTTTGTCCAACTGCCCTACCTTGCCCTGACTTCAAATTAGTCAAATAAAAAAGGTGACCTTCCTAAATGTGCCTTCTCTTTCCATGCTGTAATCGCAGGCTCTGTTTTGTCTGACTTAAAACATTGTTATAAGGATTAACTGTCCATCTCCAGCTCTGCTTTTACACCATCCCATGGCAGCCCTGCTTCACAGCTCCTGTCATTCATGACTGCCTTGTATTTTCACAGAGGCATTGCTGCAGATGGTACAAATGAAAAGAAGAAAGAGCTTCTCCTCCCTGTTATTCATAATCACAAAACATAGTCTGACCACTCGGCTGCAAAAATCTTCTGAGCTGTTTTCATTCCTGGTAGTATTACTTGTGCAATGCAGAAAGGAGCTGAACTCTTTCCTTCATGTACATTTATAAAATATCTGGGACATACCTGTTTGTAAATAGTACTGAAATCTTTATTATTTTATTCACCCTTTATAATATCCTTGTGGTTACAGGGAAGGTTTGTTGGGGAAAAGGTGTGTTTACATGACCTCTTCACTGGCAATTTCCATTATAGATACATGGGCTGTGCTTGGGCTGTCAGCAAACACCTCCTGCCCCTGTACTATTGTGACTCTCCTGGGAATAATCATATAGCCTTCAAGCCTTTCCAGCCTGACATGGTAACTGCAGGAACAGATGACTAGTGGGAGCTGCCTGCACTGCAGGTAGAGTTGGCACTGTGGCCAGAGATTAAGTGCCCCCCAGCAAATAACGCTGGGATTTCTGCAGCCTGGAAGGGTGAGTGTTGCTTCAGGTAGGAGATGTGGGCTCCTGACCGCCTCAGTCTCAGAGCTGCCCTTCAGGTCACTCAGTGCCACAGTGCAGGTGGAGCCATTTGGAATGTCAAGGTCATGGTGTTTACCGGTTTGAAGCTGGGAGATGCTTAGCAATGGTGACAACTGAGCTGGAGATGGCAGCAGACCCTTATCATGAAAAAGGAGGCCTATGGTTCCAAACTGGTTTTTTTAGATTTTCTGTTTCCGGAGTGTCCAAGGTACCTTTTCTGAATGGAGGCACTGTTGTTTCAGATTCCTTTCCTGCCACTTTGATTATATAGGTCCGACACACAAAGCCATGTTCATGCCAACTTGTGCACAGAAAACTTCCTTTGACCCTGTGAAACTCTCTGTAGTCTCAGAGTCTCCATCTCAACCTCCTCCACCTTTTGCACTCTGTGTAAAGTATCTGGAGCGTATTCAAGTTTGGGGGAGATCAGCACCTCCAACCTTTCACAAGAATCCATCAGAGAAACAATCCACTTTCCTTATTCTTCTGAAAACAGGGGACTAAATGCACATTGTTAATATTTCACCGAGTGCTGGTAGAATTGCCACCTACCTGCACACCTCAAACGTATGGCTTACACCTAAATTGAGATGTCAATGTATTTTTACATGTTGAAAGTGGCAGACTCATTCCTCCATTACTAAACGTGATCAGCAACTTCCTTTTAAATCCATGTATTTCACTCTTGTTTGATGCTTTTCTCACTTTATGCGCTTTCTGCTTCACTCTGGGACAAGTTCAGACCTGATAGATGCAAGTTTAACTCCGTTGAACTAAGAAGAGCCACACTTGTTTTCATTTTTTTTGCTGGACCCTGTCATCTTTCACTTCAAAATTTATTAGATAGTGTTCTCCATAAAATGATAGAAAAGCAAAATAATTCCAAGACCAGGAGTTTGTCCAACTTTTAAAACAATTTTGCCTCCTATTGTATGTAGTAGAAGAGAGGAAATTTAACAGAGTGGCATGTTACACCACAGAAACGAAGAATTTCAGCAGGTTGTATAATACTGTATTTCCATCCTCTCCCTCAGCATCCTTGAAAAGATGTGGAATTAATTTTAAAAACATATCTGGCAACAAAATATAGACCAATTAAACACAGCTCAGCAGTGCCTTCTAGGATCACAACTGAAATTGCTTTTTGGTTTGTTTAGCTGAGAAGGCTTTAAAGCTATTTGCAGAAAAAGAAATAAAAAGTTGCAGATAAGAATTGCCGACATGATAATTAAAAATAATCCATAAGTAAAACACTGAACTTTTTCCTATTCTGCTGACAAAACAAGGTTCTGAAAGTCATGCAGAAAAAGTTATTTTACTTGAAGACCTCTTAGCAAAAAAACCGTTTGCTGCTCTCAATGCAGCCTAATAACTCAGCTTCATAGGAGACCAGCTGTTGTATAGAGTATCCACACCCTGGTGTCAGTTGTTCAGTTGCTTCCAGAGAGCTAAATGTGAGCCACAGTAAAGGGTGAATGTTGGAGCCTTGCATCAGTCAACCAGTGGGGTTTGTTGGTAGGTACCTGTGTCCTGAAAGAGGATTGTGTTTCTGATGACTGCAAGAAAACCAGACGGTGACAGATCTATAAGATTATTGGCACCTTGGTAGGTTTTAGGTGAACAAAACTTGTGATTCTCTAAACTTGGTCTTTAAGCAGATTCCTTATTTGGCCATCTGTATTTTGGTCCCAGAGACCCTCTAGATGCTGACAGAACCAGGTAGTCTGGAGAAGTATTTTTCATGATTACCTGAGGGGTGTGGTTGCAAAGTCATGCTCCATGCACAGTGAACATGAGACAAGAGCATACTCACCATCAGCAGTCCTTTCTTCAATTAAAAAGCCCCCAACAAACAAACTTCCATGTCTTGACATATTAGGCTGTGAGTTAGGTGCTATGACTAAGGGCTAGGAAAGCCAAGTACATCACCCTCATCATCCTGAGGACATTCAAACCCACATTTACTACTGAACTGGGGAATACCTTGAATCATACCCATGAAAACAAGGTTGTGTGGGAGGGCTCTTCCAACCTTTCCTACTGAAGTGGTGTTATGGTGTTGCAAATAATGTGGGATTTGTAGGTCAGGAATGAAAACCAAGAGGGGACATGACTCAGGCTGCTCAGGGTCAAGGTGTTCATCTGTCTGGTCTGCACTCCAAGGACTGATCTGCACTCTGAGGACTGCTCATAAATTTTTGTTCAAACAGACTCTGGGTTTAAAAACAAATAGTCATGAGACCCTGCCTGTAAGATTGCAAAGTCTTATGTTCTTCTGTTCTGGATGAAGCTTTTGCTGGTTTTATTCTGTATATACTGATGGGGGAAAATAGCTCTTAGAGACCAATTTGATTTCAGGTAGAGAGTGGAGAAGTGAGTAGATTTCAAATTGAGGTGAGGATGGAGCCTGGTTTTCTGCATGCGAATGCACAGTCATTAGGATATTCTTTAAAAAAAAACCCAATTTCACTATAAAATACTGAGATTATTAACAGAGTGTTCCTAGGCCTGCTTTTCTAGGTGTCTTCAGCAGATCCTATGGAGCCCACTGGGTAGCTGGAGGCACCTCCTGAATTTGGTGCAGAAACTACAAAACTGGGCTGGAGTCCAGACACATTGCTGTGGCTCTTGGTTACTATTGATCATAGTGGAATGCAAGGGTTGGGTTTTCAGGGGTATTTTTAGATTACTATTCTGAAGCTAAAGCTCTGCCCTGTTTGAACCAATCTGGGTCTTGGATTCTGTTCTGGTGACCACGATCCCTGAAGATTCATCTTTGACTCCACCTGGCCTTCAGTGCCTTTGTGAATCTGTGTGGATCCCACTGCTGGGATTGCATGGCATCCACTTTTCTTAACCAGCCAATTGTCCAGCATTGTCACTGCCTGGTAACTAATGCATACAATTTTGACTTTACACAATGCAGTGCAATACATGGCTCCACAATTTGAAAAGGGTCTGCCCTTTGTCTCTCTTTATCAGTATTATCTGACGTTGAGTTATGAGCTGCTAATGACCCAGAGATAATGAAAGTCATGTCTCAGAGAGCTCACAGCCTCAAACACTGATGCAAGAAGACAGGAGAACCACTCAAGTAATCCAGTGGGAAGAATAATCTGTGCCTTTGAGCATAATATATATTTTAATTACTGTTTGTTTGGCACTCTGGTAGGGAATATGGAAGAAAATAAGCTTTTAAAAGAGTTTTCAATGGGTTGAGGCAGTGGTTTCATTTTCTTAGCTGAATTCCCCTTCTTCCCTTGATTTTTCTTCTCAGAGTACTGGCACTTTGATAAGTGTTGATGGAAAACACTGTCTTTTATGCTTAATGTGGGTGTGAGTAGAGAGGAGAGTATATTGAAAGTGCTGCATGCAAGTGCCAGAAATGCCTGTGGTTCCCACACTCGAAGGAGCAGAACAACACCCCCCAGGAGGCCCAGCAGTGTCAGAGGGTGCAAAGCAAATGGAAGGTGGGCTGTAGCCCAAGCTTCTGTCTCTTCCCCAGTTCTGAGTAATTTGGAAAGCCGAGCAAGGACATGTAAGTTAGGAACTCAGTGCCCTGGGATTGCTTTCTGAAGATGTTTCTTTCAGGTGTCTTTACAGTAGTCTTGCAGACTTTGCTTAGGCCAGTCTCCTGTTGGAGCCTGTTGGGTACTTTTTCTCCTCAGCTGTAATGACTCCTGTCTAAATTATTCAAGATTTACACTGGTGTGATCTGGATGAGAATCTGGTGCAAGATATGCCAAGAAAGGAGGCAGTTGTATGAAAACACATTCATTATGCATATTACCCCAGAGAGGCAAGCCACTGACTCCGCTTGCCACTTCAAAGAAGTAGAATGAGTCTGTTAAGAGAAAAGCAAAATCCACAAGATGCCTTAAGGGACAATAATTGAGATTTTGTTGATTTGTACAGACAGCAATGGAGACAGAAATCTCACATGATTTTAAGTTTATATGCCATCCTTTTTCTCAAGTACACTGTCGTATGCAAGTCTGAAACCTTCAGCTAAAACACTGTAGCCCAGCAATGAGACTCATGATCTTCACAATATGCCTTTGCTTTTGTTTTTATAAGTCAGGAATATGCAGATGATGAAAGACTGTCACAGATTCCCTGAAGAGCACTCCCAGTCTGAATCTCTCTCTCATGCCACTAGAATGAATCAGTCTGCAGACAGCAGTTTTTAGCAAAGATGCTTTATTACCAGGGCTGTAGCACCCACTAGAATGAGGGAACTCATTACTTTTAGAAAATTATTCTGATGTTTGAAGTCCTTTTACAGCCCCAAACTGGAGAAATTGCAAAGCTCCACATTTCTTTTTTAATGAGAATGAATGCACTGGATCTCTTCAATTAGACAGAGGTGGAAATGTATTAATTACCAGAGGACAACTCTCCATCTTCAAGTAATGGTACAGATGACTGACCCAAGCTCCCAGTGGTAATAAAGCATCCTGGCATGTTGACTAACAGCCTTAGCTCCTGCTGGGATGAAAAGAAGTGGTAGGTATTTCCAAACCTTCACTATCATGAAGTACCATGAACAGGAAAAAGTGCTGTACACCTTTGGAATGCTTATTTTCTAATTATACACAGTGCTTCTATAGAATCTTACTGATTTACACATGAAAAATAATTGGCTGTTTCATTTTCCTCTCTGCTTCCACACTATCCACATTTTAGCAGCAGCTGTCTAGAGGATGGAGGCAGTAGAATATGTTTAAAACATTGTTAGTTCCATTTTGAGTGGTTTAACTTTTAAGTATTATTTGCTGACTCTAAGACTTTGTGAGAAGCATGGTTGCTAAAAATCATGCTGAAACTGTAGGAGAGGAAGGACATAACCAGAACAACCTGATTTTTAAGTAGGATTGTGAATCAACTTATTCAGCTGGTGTTCCTTTCTTCTGTTGTCTTTATCAACTGTTGTCATTCCTCATCTGTTACAAATTCATAAATAAATTAAATGGAGGAAAACATTGAACATAAAAAATATTGACTAGAATTTAAAGTGGTTGGAAACAGTTGCAGTGCCCATGGCTTGAATACGGAACAAGATCAGGATAGCAGCAAAAGCCTTAGCACAGAACACCTTATCTGGAGTTGAAGGGTAATGTGCTGGTTTGGGCTGAAGTGGAGTTAACTTTCTTCTCAGTGGCTAGTATGTTTAGGATCTGTGCAGGGCACAGGTTTAAAATGCAGACATGTTTTTGTTATTGCTGAGCAGAGCTTACACAGAGCCAAGGCCTACTCTGCTTTCCATATTACCACACTGGCAAGGAAGTTGGAGGTGTATTTGACTTGTGAAGACGCAGCAATAGAAAGTCTCCTTCCATTGGCCAAAGTGATTTATTCAGTGGAGGGGAGGCATACTGTCTCTGCAACTCCCAGGTTTTCTTTATCAGCCTGAATTGTGCATTACCTTACTGTTTGAGCAGTTCCATGAAAATTACACAAGAAGTGTTTTAAATTGTGTGAGCAAATTTCTACTTTCTACTAAAGTGCCATCTTTTCACATGCTTGTGTGATATCAACAGTAGTTCTTAGAGTAAGGACATGATGTTGTGTAGTCACATCGTGGGTGTGTATGTCAGTTCTTTTCCTCACTGTTAATGTTTCAATTCATTAGTTGATTTCACTGAGCTTTAACAGAAGGTTAAGTCTTCAATACACAAAGTTTCTGCAAAAGGCCTGTGAGATGTATGGTCAAAGAACATAAGGGTCCACTGTTATCTGACCTCCACTATGTCCTGGTCCTTCCAAAAGAGAAGTGGGGTAGGATTTGTCACAGGGCAGGTGCAGCACTGCTGTGGACTGAGCTGTGAAAAAGTGTTTGACTCCTGACTAACTGGTTGAGCAACCAACGTGAGTGTCCTGGCCAGTCAAACTGTGTTCATGTAGCCCTGGCACCTACAAAGGTCCTAATGTCTCTTGGCCCACCAGCAAGCTAGACAAAGTTGTTAAAATATATAGGTAGGAGAAGAGAGAGTAGAAAGACAGAAGGATATTGTGGTAGAGGACTGTGGAATCCTGTAGTGAGGATAAATGAGGGAACCGAGGTTATTGTGGTGGGGCTGTAGGTAATACAGGGATGAGTTCATTGTTGTGATTTGTTTGAAGGTGCAATGAACCATGAAGCATAAATCCCGTGGAAATCGTAATTAATTAGTGATGAAGCTCAGAGTTACTTGTTGATAGTGTGTTGCATTCTTCTGCTTAATTCCCTTTGCCGCATCAGGAAAGTGCTCTTCTTTTCAGACCTAGTTATATGAAAGGTCATCTTTTTGACCCAAGAATGTATACTTAATGGCTTTAAATGATGGATTGCTCTATATCTTAACTTAATGACAGTGGCACTTGAAAAATGTGGTGGTGATGTATGGATGAGAAAAACAAGGCTTAGATCCTGGTCTCACGCCAGGATTGTGTTAGTCAGGCTACGGTGTATTCTGTTTTGTTGTGTTTATGTACATGCATAGGACCCATCAACACTGCACTTGGAGCAACTGACTTCTGCAGTCATATTGAACAGTTCATTGACCTAACTCTGATCTAATAGTAAGAAAAATCAGCAGTGAATTGATTTAAATTGACAGAGATAGTGCAATATATTTAACATGGTGATGTCAGAATCAGCTTCCTAGGATTGGATCTGACTCCAGCGTGCTCATATAATAACTGGAAGAAGTGCTAACTGTAAAACAATAGCCTCTTATTTTATTTTTTTTTTTTACTTGCAGTTTTTACATCTGGATCTGAAGAGTTGTAGTCTTGAGGGAAGCACTATAGACTTCAGGCCTCCATTTATCCCCAGGCCAGGAGCAATGCTGGTAGCTGAAATGTGAGCTTCTCTAGAGTTCTGTAAACAATCTCCCCTTGGCCCCAGAATATCATCCTCTCATGGGTTAAGAGGCAACTTCAAGGTAGCCTGGCTTTCTCAGCTGGCCTTAATGCTTCGAAGTAGTGGGCAACCTATTGAAAGAGCAGATATGCCCTCATTTTACCCTACATTTAGTACTTTCTGAAACACAACAGGTGTGGAAACACTACCTGGCAGAACCTCAGCCATCTTGACCATCCCCTTCTGGCTTTAAATCTGGTGGTTCTTTCAGTTATTAAATTCTGCAGCTCTCAGCTTTCTGGGTTGCAGCTCTGGGTATTTGTGCTGGGGATCATCCATTATGTTTTGCCACTCACCTCAGACTCTGATGGCTCCTTCTTGCTTATATTCAAAGCTTTTTTTGTCTTCAATCGGTTAGAGATAACTTTTCTGATTGTGGTCTAATCATTTAACATTTTTCTCCCCTTGGGAAGAG